>NC_068300.1:15062271-15329771 GCF_025860055.1 Xyrauchen texanus | reverse complement strand
TTTTTCTTAACGATTTTTCTTCCTCCCAGATACCCGCGTTCCTCGCGCTGCCACTTCCGCAATAAAGCCCTTGGCTGGCTGCCATGCGGCCATTAGCACTAGCAAAATAACTGTTAACAATATGGTGCCCAGACACAGCAATTCCCGACTCTAAGTTTAACCAGCCGCGATGGTTTGAGTCCTGTGATGTCAGAGGTTACGGGGCGAGGATTAGTAAACAAAGTCATTTTACACATGAGTGCCGCCTCATCTGTGCATTAAGTGCGCACTAAATTCTGTGTAAATTAGCGCCTTTGTGAATCTAATAAACATCAATTGCTGGTGCCCGCTTCATTTGATGCTGCAAATAGAGACAAAAAGGGAAAACATATTCTAGACCTGGATATTGTGAATGCATTTGTGAAATTGAAAAAAATATTTAAGTTGTAAATGAACCTGAATGTATTTTTGCAAGACAGAGTTATTTTATGCTCTGCGGGATGGGAAAAAGCACATGGCAGTGTTTACTCTAATTTATATCACTAAGTAGGTTATTATAAACAGAAAGGGGTTTTCGTTAGGCTATTTGACACGTTATTAAATTAACGGATAGACTACCACTTTTTCTTTTAAGTTTTTTCATGTAAAACAAAAGGAAAGTGTGATCAGAATGCATAAAAGAATTTGACTTAATTAATGACATTAAAGAAAATCTTAAAAGGACGTGTTGGTTAGCACACCATACTTCTCCAAAACGCATATGCAAGTTGGGGAATATAAATAACCTACTACACTGTTTTCCCGAATATTGACTTGTACAAAGATTGTCCGGCATAAATCGCGTTCAATTTATTTTCCACTCACCCGCATAGGATTCTACTTTTACATGGTCAAATAGCTGGATTGTTTGGCCCTGATGGGTAACAGAGTGATCCAGCAGAAATTAGACTATTTGGTTGTTTCCTGTGTTGCGCTACAAACTTCAGCCAAAACCTCAAATCAACTCTTCGACATCAAAAAACAATCAGCATAAAAGCATAACATTTTAAAATTCGTTGCAGAGTTACAGTAGCCTAATCAAAACGAATGAATTAGATATCTGTTGCATACATTTCTAACCTGTCTATAAATCGTCTATAATATTAATAATAATAACAATAGTAATAATAATAATAAAATAGGTGCTAGGGCTAGGGAGAATGATGTAGTCTTATTGTTGTTGTAATTAGCTAAACCTTGATGCACAATGTCACTTTAATGCTATACAAAATTCTCGGGAAACAATTTGAAAAACAAAGATAGAGAACAGCATCCCATAGAACAAAAATTATTTTAAGTAATTAATAAAGATGTCTTTCAAAATAATGCATTGAGTATTTAGTTAAAAAAAAATACTATTTAAAGAGCAATGGAAAAGTTTCATTTTTCGCATTGTAGAATTCAATACACAAATGTTGGATATATCTTCAACATTTTTATTTGTTCAAAACTAAAATCTTTATGTGGATATAGGGTGCTTCGTTCCACACTAAAAGGTAGCCAATGTATAATAATACACTATTTGATATTAACCTAGAATTTTACAGACAAATATAAAATACTTGAAACATTGACTAACGGTATTGCTATTGCTTTAAACAACATTACAAAGACTACATCGGCAGTCCAGCTACCAGATAAATCTTATTTAATAAGGTAGAAAATTATATTTGAATTTATTCAGGAAAAAAATATTAAATTCACTATATTAAAGCAATATTTTTCTACATTTTTCTAACCCTAATTCAATAATAATAATAATATGCCTACTGATAATAATAATAACAACAATTATGTTTATTATAAAGCATAAAGTTTTAAATAAAATATATTTAGGCTTATAGGTATATATGTCCGTTATGTACTTTTCATTGCTCCATGAGTCCCCACATGCGCGTGGTAAGTGATCGCGTTGAATGCATACACATTCTCCAAATGGCCCTGTAATAATTTGCACGTTGCAGTGCTCTGAATTATTGGCCCTAAATAACAAAGCCAACATGCTTTAAAAATCAACTTGGGTTAAACAGGGCAATATTTTAAAAAATTCGAGATAAAAATTTTTTATAATAAATAAAAAAATAAAATATATATATTTTTTAAATTAAAAACGCGACTTCGCCTATTTTTGAATAAAATATCTTTCTAAAATAGGGTGCACTAACTTGGTATTTTGGGCTCTATTCTTTTGTATTCTATTTTGCACTCAGTCTTCTTTTTATATTTCAATAATAATAATCATAATTTTAGAAACAACTATAATTGTAGGCTATTTGTTTTGGGGATTTATAGTGCCTGAAAATTGTGTCTCGTTGTAAAATAAATTAGTGCTTCTTGGGGACTTGTATTGAGAAACTGTAGACTGCACGTCTCACGTCAGGTTAGTTTGACATGTCTTATTACTGGGTTAAATAACCCCGGCCTCACGCAGATACAGACGTAGATTTGGTAATAATTCTACATGATTGGCTCACAAGGGCTCGTGGGGAAGTAATGCGGAAGCATGTGGAGCATGTGCAGCCGCAGTGTGAAAATGATCGCAATGCCGCGAGCATGACTTTAGCTCAGTGAGCGAGAGATGATTCATTCAGCCAAGGCGCTTTACCACATATGGGCGTTCCGCTCTGCGCGAGGGGAAGAAACTGTATTGGCAGACAGCACCGGTGATTGACGTGCGACAGCTCCGCCCCTCTTCTGCGCTGGTTATTGGCACTTTAACGAATCCAGGTTACTGCTTCGGTGTCTATGCGCGTTGACAGTCTTTTTCAAATAGACGGCCGCTTCCTTTTCAGCGTCTTTGGCTGGGCATGCTTTGTAACGTCACCTCGCCCGTTTTAATTAGCTACTGAAGCGGACTATTCTGACTAAAGCAATGCTAGATTAAGTGCTGTTGCAAATGTACTTCTGGTGAACTTCTCTCACTCTCTCTCTCTCGCTCTCTCTCTCTCTTTCTCTCTTAACGCGAAACATCTCGGCCAATCTGTCTCCTCGGTTTGAAACCATGGCTGAGAAACGACGGTCCCCGTGTACTATGAGTCTCAAAGCGCACGCATTCTCGGTGGAGGCGCTCATTGGCACGGAGAAAAAAAGAAAGCTGGAAGAGGACAACGAAAACTGTTTTGAGGAGGTAAACGAGGAGTCGAACCTGACAGACAGTCCGCAACCCCGAGCTGCGGGAACTTGCCCTAGCACCAGGACTTGCGAGATAGACTGTACAATCGACGAATCCCGTAAGTAGGCTACCTGAGCTATTGACATGTGCAACCTCAAGCCCCAAAACAATAATTACGCGTGACAAATACGCAAGACAATACACCAGTCTTAAAACATAACTATATTTGCATGCAATGATTCTGGCTAGAGAGTAACACTGTTCTCTATGAGGAGTCGGGCAGGCATACTTAAAATGTTTTTGCTCCCTTGTTTGTGTAAATAATAGTACTAAATAGCCTGAATAATGAAATAATAATTAACATTAAAGAAGGCACTTTTAAACGATCCTATAATATATATTATCATTATAGAAAATACATCTGCAATTTAGTAATTAATCTGATAAGTACTGTCAACAAAAGGATTGCAAAGTGTAGAAACACAAAATAGCAAAGTATAAGTCTCATAAATATGTGCACTAAGAGAGTGACTAATCTTTTTTGTGTTTATGAGTTTCGCCACAATCATAAACACTCAAATTAAATCGCCATCACGACATCGTATGGCTAAATGCTGATTTCCGAGGCAAAAAAAGAAAGAAAAATTGTTCGACAGGTGGAATAAAATGCAAAAGTCAATTCACTTTTTGATACCTCATAAAAAAAATATAGGCCTCTATATATATATATATATATATATATATATATATATATATATATATATATATATTAGGCCTATGTGAATTAACGCTGTTCTTAGTAATTCATTAAACATTCTATTTTACCTGCTTTCATTAGGTAATAATTCTTATAGCCTAGTAATTTAATGACTGATTAAGATGAAGTTTACCCATAAAAACATAAAAAAGCCCATGAAGCATAATGTTCAGCCTATTGCGTTTATTTAAATAAATAAAAAATCCTTAATGTTGCATTTATAATTGAATCGTAATAATGTTGTTATTACATTTATAATTATATCTATTAACCCATGAGCACAATAAGATATGAATTAGCATTGCAAAGCACACGCAAGGTTTAGAGTTTGCATGGCACTTTAATAATTGATGCATTATTGCAATGAAAACAATTGTTAGCGTCGATTCGCAGTTTTAGTGTTAAAGGTTACTGCAGTCATATAGTGACAGTATGCAAAAACTATTTTTGTCTTTCTCAGCTGATTCCGAGGACGTGTTGTTGGATAGCCCACAGCCTGCATCCCAGGGCGCGCAGGTCCTCGTGCAATCAGGCACGAGCTCCGGAGAGGAGATGCGCGTGGACTTGCAGGGTTCAGATTTATGGAAGCGATTCCACGAGATAGGAACTGAAATGATCATCACCAAAGCCGGCAGGTGCATCACATAAAACACCCTTTAAAGCATTTAATATTTTCTTTAACAAAATCGTGTTTACATTTGGACATTATATAAAGATTGTATTTTAATTAAGATTAGCCTATACATATATTATAATTTCAATCCTTCAAACAATGCTCTTTGTAATTTATTTTTCGATGCAAAGCTTATTTAACGAAACCAATCGTCAGTTCTTTATTCAAAACGAATTTACCAAAGTCTATATTGAGTGAAGAAAAATCTATAGCCTTATTGTGTTTTTGCAGGACGTTAAATGCATACTTTCAGAATGTACATGGATTTTAGGAATTTAATAATTTGAAGCCTATACAAATATATTGACATAGCAAACCAAAAATGTACAATCATCAAAACTTTAGTTTGAAACTTGTCTATTTTGCCATAATTCAAATATATGATTCAGATATTAATATAAAATTTTTCTTATCCCAGACGAATGTTTCCCGCAATGCGTGTTAAGATTGCGGGACTGGATCCTCATCAGCAGTATTATATCGCTATGGATATTGTTCCTGTTGACAACAAACGCTACAGGTGAGCGATTTATCCTAATTCCTAAGAAGTTTGTCCTCCCAACTCCTCGTTTAAAAGTTGTATTGATGGATTATTTCTGAGAACAAATGAACGACAATGTCTAAAATGTGCCCAAAATGAAAACATAGGATTATATTTACCATTTTGAACAAACTGTCTCCACAAATGGCAGTTCGGGAGTTTGTTGACATGTTCACTCCGACCTTTTGCGATGCCCTTTTGAGCGCGTGACCTCTAGAACCTGAAGGTCATGCGACAACTGCAGTCAAAACAAATTCATAGCGCTTTAGTTTATCTTCAGGCCTATATCTGAACATTTCCTACAGCTGTAAAGCCATAAAATAATTTGTATTTATTTTTTTGGATACGCTTTAAGGTATGTCTACCACAGTTCAAAGTGGATGGTGGCGGGAAACGCCGATTCGCCTGTCCCGCCACGTGTCTACATTCATCCTGATTCGCCTGCTTCCGGTGAGACCTGGATGCGACAAGTTATAAGCTTTGACAAACTCAAACTGACCAATAACGAACTGGACGACCAAGGCCATGTGAGAGAATTTTTTTATTTTTTATGAATTGAAGAGGACTTTGCTGAATGCCTTTTTTTGTACATTTAAATAGGGAACACTGCATGATTCTTGTGTCTTTTAGGCCCATGAAAAACTACTTGTTGGATGAGTTAGCAGAGCAGCAGACCTTTAGAATTTCCTTCGCCTGTGATCCTAAAATGAATTAAATGTTCTAATTAAACAACTCTTTTCATGCACCTCATTCACACATGCTAGCTATTGTCACCCGACATGCATTTTGTTTTGCAGTATTATTTTAAAGGCCCAAACATGTTGTAATGCGGAGGGTTGTAAACAAACTCAATTGAAAGCATCCCCAGGGCGAGCAGTTAAATGGCTGTTTGGCCTTTGAAAATGGAGGCATGTGTGTTTTTATTGAGGTAGAAAACTGCTTTGGTAATTCCTCCGTTTCCCACTCTAAACATAAATTTGTGGTGTAATGTTTTCCAGATCATTCTGCACTCCATGCACAAGTATCAGCCTCGTGTCCACGTCATCCATAAGGAGTGCGGTGAAGAACTTTCGCCCATTAAGGCGATTCCCACTGGGGACAGTGTCAAAGCATTCTCATTTGCTGAAACTGTCTTCACGACGGTGACTGCATACCAAAACCAGCAGGTAGTTCCCAACAGAGACAATATCCTATCATATGCATGGGTTCATAACATAGAAAAATCATAATAACTGCAACTAGGGTCAGACTGCCTCTAGAAGTTTGTTACAAAAATTACATTTTATTTATAATAAACTTGCTGAATTCTCTTATTTAGATCACAGGACTAGGTTAAATATGTATTTTTTACATTTCTTTTTGGATTGATTTACAATAAATACTATTGAAATAATTTAATTAGCATAAACAGCTGTGTTTTTAGGGCTCTTGGCACTAATATTGAAAAATATATGAGATTAAGAGAAAACGACGCACCCCGTAAAGAGCAATTTATTTGTTTATTAATTTAAGAGCACAGTTACATACAGTATGCATTTATTTAGAGATATTTGTTGACATCCATGTACTGATACATTGCAATGGTTGATTTCATTAGTCTTGAGGACCATCTTGTTTAAAGCCTTTGTTCTGAAAGTGTAACATTTTGTCTGTTAACTATTCTCCACATTCTCCGACATCATTGTGGTCCTTGAGATTTGGTAGTGATAGATGCTATTTGATATTACAACATTAATAGAAAATTCATTTAGAAATTGTATGATATTTAATTAAGTTGCCTTTCTGTTTCACTTTGTTTCCATTTGCCAAATCTAGAACATGTTAGATAAGCCAGAGCTTGAAATCTTATTATTTTCATGTTAACTGCCAAGTTTTGGAAATGATGTCATCCATTTGTCTGAGCTTATGAAAACACAACACACATGCTCTCTTCCACACACATACGGAAGCAAAAAGCTTATAAAATAAACCCATACACATTTTATTGTGGGATAGGGGTCACTGGTGCGAGGTCAGTGAATTTGGCATTACAGGCTTCGGGTCAGTAAGTAGAATGTGTTTTTGTCTTTTACAGATAACAAGACTGAAAATAGACCGGAATCCATTTGCAAAAGGGTTCAGAGACTCGGGAAGAAACAGGTAAATATAGTAAATAAATGATATTTTTATAAGTCTATGGATCAGTGTCACTGTTACTTAGCCCTGAAATCCCAGATGTGTACCTGGTTATGAAATTCTACATTTTACTCTGCTAAAGAAATTACTCTGCTCTGCTATTTTCCTTAACAAAAAAAAAAAAAAGTTTTTTGTTCAATTTCAATTTTCTTCCCGTTGCTTCTGATGTCAGTGTGAAGATATATCAGAACGATCAGACCCTATTAAAGGATTATCAGATAATTATTTTTCCAAAAGGAAAAGTCTTCTTTCAGCCAAACTGAAAATATCACCAACATTCCAGTGAGGCCCGGACAAAATAAACTTAAAAAACAGCATCACATTGAAAGCCAATATTCCATTTACAAAAATAAATGTATAAATGTAGTAGAAAATAAACAACACTATAAAAATAATCTCTGTCTTCACGTAAAATAAGAGAAATGAATAATAAACACACAAACAGGAAATGGAGACTGTGCAGAAGTAACTCAGTAACTCAGTGGGGAAGTTTTACTCCGCTCATTAGTTTTAAACTAGAGCGATTTTAACACACTGCTGAATCGCACCAGACCACATACATTCCCTTTTCTCCATCCCTCTGCGATGGCTCGTAGAGCACTTACACCAAGCCCCATGTCTCAATGTTACAGGAAAAGCTAAGCAGTTTGCTAAACAAACTCGGCCACTTGATAGCTCAAGTGGTGTGGCTGATAAAACCGGGGCTGAAACAAGTTGAAGCATCTTGTGTGAATTATCGCCTGAGTGGTACTGCAGAGGGGGTGGGGAAACGTCCATGCTAACAAGGCACATCAAGCACCTCCATTACTTCCAGAAAAAGCAGGAAAACACCCCCCCCCCCCACCACCTCTCTCTCTCTCTCTTTTTCTTTCTTTCTCTCTCCTCGTAAAGCTTTAACTGTGGCTTCCTGCACTCTATGTCTGATCCCACCGATAAAGCTTTGTGAAAATAATTATAACCTTACCGTCACACACACCAACATACACATACTTTATGTTCTTCATTACCTGCTCTGCTGTACTGCCCAAATATATGCTGATAAGAGGGCCTAGCACAAAGATGGCTGCCAGTACTGGACTCACTGTTGCGGGGCTTTTCTGCTAATTAGACAGGGCTTTTTACTTCAAACATTTCAGTTAGTTAATTTTTCTCATTATTTGTATGCATATTGAGCACATCACCTTTCAGAAACTATTAATCAGAAGTGGCTGTGTGTTGTAGGATGGGATTAGAGGCTCTGGTAGAGTCGTATGCATTCTGGCGGCCCTCACTGAGAACGCTGACATTTGAGGACATTCCTGGAATCAATAAACAAGGTATTACATGTGTATGTGTTTCTCCCTGCCTTAAATTATCATTTGGCGATGTGTGTGTGTTTATGTGTTTGTTTATTGGTTAATACATGCTAAATATGCTTGAAGTCAACATGAAATTATGTTTACAACCCATTTTACTTTTAACTGAGAATAAAAATAGAACAGAACAATTTTATCCACGGGGAATTAAGTGGATAGTGAAAATTGCTGTTATAGTATATCCAAATGGAGATAGGTGATTGGAGGGTTGGAGTTGTTTCAATGTTTTTTTGAAAATGTAAAAATGAAGAACGTTTTTTGTGAGGGTTAGGTTTAGGTGTAAGGTTAGGGGATAGAATCCAAAGTGCGTACAGTATAAAAATCATTATGTCTATGGAGAGTGTGTGTGTGTGTGTGTGTGTGTGTGTGTGTGTGTGTACATATATATGTGTGTAGTTACTGAAGTGTATAACCACTTGCAGGTGCAGCAGGCGTGGTCGGGTCCTCAGCACACACACATCTGCTTTCATCATCCTCGTGCTCTTCCCCTACATTCCACCTGGGTTCTGGGGTGGGGCCAGTGTGCGATTACTCCAACTGCAGTCGAACAAGCCACCCACTCCATCGCTATGCCCCACCCCTTTCAGCAGACTCCTACAGTCGATTGGCTAGCCCTGCAGCAGATGCGTTTTCCACTACTCGAAGCTCCACTTACATAAGCGGGACTGACACTGAGGCTTACTCCTGCACACAGACTGGCTTGCCAATCCAGATCCACAGCATGCCAAGCACAACCTCCCAGCTGCAGTACCTAATGCCCGGCCATACTCATAATGCGTTTTCCACCAATCAGAGTACACAGGGATCCTATAATGGGTTCCGCCTGCACAGTCCATATGGTCTCTATGGTTACAACTTCTCCACTTCTCCTCGATTGGCCACCAGTCCTGAAAAAGTGGCTGCCACACAAAGTTCATTCCTTGGCTCCTCCCCTAGTGGGACTCTGACAGACAGACAGGTTCTATCCACTGTAGATGGTCTGCACATGCTCAGTAGTAGTCAACAGAATATCTTTGACTCACGGACTTTGGGGCTGACAAGCTCAACCTCGCAGCTTCCGGCCCACATGGCTTGATTTGTGACTGAAAAACTTTGACGCTCTGCAACAGAGTTCATATGCAAATGGACAAAAGCTCTGCTGAGAATAATTTCTTTGAACATAACCCCTCAGATGGGTAAATAAACAGTTTTGGGACAATTCAATAGCATAATTTATAACCTGTTGGATATCAAAAAGAGAGAGAGAGACATACTGCCAAGAAAGAGAGAGAAAACTGAGAGAAACCAGCAATCTCAGTTATGCCTTTTTATAAATGTCTGCTGAATAACATTGAGAATATTTTTATAGACTTTATATCTTAAAAAGTCATTCTTTTGAAGCGGCATAGACCACTATTGGACACCAGGGTATGGAAGTGACTGAAGAATTGCATGGGAAACCTAGAAACACTTTAAACACAAACACACTCTCAGTTCCATGGCACAAATAGGACAACAGCCATCGGATCTCATCAAGGTTCAATGAGACACCTGATCTAAACTTCTGGTAGGAGTGTAAGGAGTTTAACAGATGACCGTTTTGAGGCTGTACTACTCAACTCCTTATGGACAATAAAACAGAGTTTAGCGCTTAAGAGAGTGCCAGGAAAGGAGAGTGAAAAAATTAAAAGAATGTTGAATAAACAACATTACACAGGATTAAAATCAGTTGTTAAATTCTGAAGTATTTTTCCAGCTTGGCTGAAATGACTTTTTGAAGATTTTGTTAGATGACAATCAACAGGTAACTACTTAATTTTTGACCGACCAGTGTCTTTAGCAGTTAATGTGGTTTCATCCGAAACTGGATTAAAGTTGGAAAAAGGAAACGTGGCGTAGTGTTTACAAATTCTCTCCCAGTTGAAACAATTTTTCTGGATCAGCACTGCTGTCTAGTGTCTTGGAACAGACAGGGCAGAAGGAAATCTGATCCAAGATGATAATTCTCACACTTTATAAATACAACCATTGGCATTCTTCAAAAGGATTATAGTTCTGCCATGAGATACATGCTGATTCCAGATCAGCTCTCTCATGTTACAGGAACCAAGGACTGAATAGAAGCTTTTTTCTGTTTTCCTACCAGATGTTAGCTTTTGCTATGCCTTTTTTTTTTATGTAATTCTTCACACGTATATTAATAATATTGATACTGTGTAAATTGCACTTATGGCAATTAAAATACTTGCTTTTTAATAGTTGTGCAAGAGTTGCAACAACAGACACTTCCTCCACTTTTGATTGTTGTTGGCTTGGGAATTTTGAGCCAAATAAAATATATCATTATGGTAAAGGATAATAGAGTTTTTTGGGGGGATTATTGCTCTTGTGTTTGTGCATGCGTTACAGCATCAGGGGCTTGGATGAGTTCTCTTGGGGTCAGGGAAAGGTTCTGAATGCCTAACAAATGAAAAATACCACCAGGGGCTCCTAGAGGTGTAAATACACACACACACACACACACACACACACACACATACACGTTGGCACAGCTATCATTATGAGGACTCTCCATAGACATAATAATTTCTATACTGTATAAACTATAGATTCTATCCCTGAACCTCACAAAAACATTCTACATTTTTACATTTTCAATAAAAAATAGTTTACTATCTAGAAATGCCATCATAAACCACATTTATAGCATAATACCCTTGTAATTACCAGTTTGTAACCTAAAATAAAGTCCTCATAACCAACATACCCCCACACACACACACACACACGTCAGTATTTATACTGTATGTATTTATATTTGTATGTATTTAAACATACAAAGGCATAAAGTTTCAACTTGCCTGACAACAAAACCAACCTTAAAATGTAAACAGTTAAACATTAAATTAAATTTAGTGGACAAAATACAGTATTATAAGCATTTGTTCCCAATAGATCAATCATGTCAGCAATGTATTACTGTTTATCTGAAAACAGTAAATGAGTGTGAAATTACTCAGATCGTATTCGTGTACTCGTAATGTGGCTAGGTTTCAGTTGAGTGTGTGTATCAATCTTGAGGTTGTGCAAGAACCTCTGAACACTACCAACCTTTAACACTTAATCTATTGCAATTATTAAACAATTACCATTGGTAGAATTGGTAGAATACGGCATGCTTTCAGGACTAAGTCCAGTCTTCAGAACCAGAACTAGTGAGACACCTGTTATGGACTATAGGTGACAGACAAACAACATATGCAATGAGAGAGAGAAGGTTGTTGGGTACTTTTATTTTAGAACAGAGGAATGGTTGGCTTGCTGTATCTGACTAACAGGTGACAGCCCCCATTGCTGGCAAACCACACATACACAAACCCATGTGCTTATACACACACACTCACACACCCCACACATTACTGGCTGATTATCAGTAAATCTGATTACATTAACACTCTGAGGCCAGCAATGGCAGTGGAGAACAAATATCAAATCTGTGTGTATGTGTGTGTGTGTGTGAGCGTGTATTTATCACTTTGTGTGGACCAAATGTCCCCATAAGGATAGTAAAACCCGAAATGTTTTACCTTGTGGGGACATTTTGTCGGTCCCCATGAGGAAAACAGCTTATAAATCATACTAAATTATGTTTTTTGAAAAGGTAAAAATGCAGAAAGTTTTCAGTGAGGGTTAGGTTTAGGGGTAGGGTTAGGGTCATGGGATAGAATATATAGTTTGTACAGTATAAAAACCATTATGTCTATGGAAAGTCCCCATAAAACATGGAAACACAACAAGTGTGTGTGTGTGTGTGTGTGTGTGTGTGTGTGTGTGTGTGTGTGTGTGTGTGTGTTTGTGTTCATATATGTTTCAACAGGGCTAAAGGCACAATGCAATCAGTAAAATAAAGACAAAAGCAATAAGAGGCCATGAATCAAAGTGATTATGCACAACAGAAAGCAATGTTGGACACATTGCAACAACAGCAACATGATAAAAGACACACATAAACAGTTACATTTATTTTACACAACAGTATTTGTGGCATAATACTGATTACCACTAACATCATTTAAAAAAATTCCCATGTTTGTAAACAAAAGTTAAAATACACAACAAATGTTTCAAAAGTATAGAAACGACATAACCATTTTATGTGATGTTAGTGTGATTAAATTGCTTAATGTGTAAAGTGCTTAGTTGTCATGACAAGGTAAACTCCCTGTTTTTATCACACTAAAATCATGTTAACATAAATATTGTTTCTATACTTTTGAAACACTGCATATTTGAATGTTTATTGACTGGCCCTCTTTTTACAAATGAAGGAAAAGTCAACAATTTGTCACACATTCTGTCGACTGAACATGTATCGAACCCAGAACATTCCTTTAATATAGAATGTGCTGTGTTTATAGTCATTTTATAACAACTTTGAACACGGCTTAACCAATCAGAGTTTAGAGTCGGAACTTTGCTTTCAAGTTTTGAGTAACGTTATAATTAAAAATTCCTTTCACGCAAATATTTTTTCAACTGTCTATTACAAGTCAAGTCTTTAGTCATTTGATCATACAAATGGTAAATAAAGTACAAAAGCTTGTTTATTTTTGTCCATGATGATTTTCAACTAGTAATAAAGTGTAATAAAACTCAGTTACTCATCTCATTTAGATTTACTGGCTGATATACCTTGAGTACTTATCTCCACTATTTTGCCAAGGCACTCTTTTCATGTCAGTGTATTGGCATAAGGGATCAACTTTCGGGCCCTCAGTGCAATCAATATCTCTCTCCACACAGCTAATACATAGTTCTGCATTTTCACACTTCTTGATTTGTTATCTAAGCATCCTATTTGTAGATGTCAAATGTTTACTTCTTCAGCTTTTTATTAATTGTACAATCTATCTTTGTACATTTACATCCGTTCAAAGCCTTTGTAAGTACAGAATCAGTCTTTAGAAATGTTCATTGTGGCAGTGCTTGAGTCATTAAGACCCCAAAACAACCTAGAAAGTGCATACAATTTTATGTTCAACATTTCACACTAATCATGAATAATTCATTCTTGTTTAACAGCTCCTCTTAAGTCTATTATGGTTTGGGAAGAAACAAGCTTTATTTCCATCAGGCCACATCACATAACCATGCACCGTTACATATATTCATCCACGTGTCTTCTGGTGCATTACATAAGCAAAATTGTCCGACATTCAGCTTTAATAGCCACTAATAGTATGGTTACAGTTCATTTTAGCAAGGAGCCTCACATTCTGCATTGCGTATGACTACTACAAACTCTGGACAGTAAATGCTGTATTAGAAATCCATGTTTTTCCACTGGCTCTTTGTTGTGGTTGACTATTTGTGACTAATCATAAAACATATATTCTGGGCACAGGTAAGTACCCATTAACTACCATGGAGAACACACAGACTAGCAGCATACATTTACAGACAGTAGATCATTTGTTTGGAGAACTGAATTGAGATTCAGTCTTTAGGATGTTTTGTGTGTTTGCTTATGGTTTGAATAAGGCACTTAACAAGAAAAGGTACATTCTAAAGTAAATTATGTAATGATTAAATCCTTTGTTACTACTTTATATTCAAAATATATCATAATTCCTTGCTACTTGAATATCAAAAGATACAGTAGACATCTTCAACATTGTCTTAATAAGTAAATATTACATTTGTTTTACTCTTTACATCATTAGAAAAAAAACACATGGATATTTTCTTGTTTATTTCTAAATTCATGGTTAATTTTATTTGTATTAAATGTCAATGTTTTTCAATGTAATTTTGGGAATGATTGGCAAGATTTTGAGATACAACTCAATTTGAACATACTCATTTCTTGCAACATGATCACACACAAAGTCCACATGTTGCACAGACTTTTAGGTTTAGATTTGGAGTTTGGTGGTGGAGTTAATAAATATGCATTCCTCTTCACTGAATTATATCTTTTACAACTAAAAACAACTTGCTTTTGACACCACTCTGTGGACATTCTCGTTCAAAAACACTTCCAGCTTCGAACACTGGGGGCAGTGGTTCAGATTTCAGTAAGTAAAGACCAATTTTATAACTTTCGACCTACTGTTGCTGAATTCACAGTATGATTAGTCTGTTTGTCCTGTAGGTACACTATTCTCAAAGCCCTTAAATAATGCCATAAGAGCTGACAACACTCTCCTTGTCTTTCCTTGTCATAAATAGGTTGCAAACAGCTTTAGGTGAGGGGGTGTCAAGGGGGCATTTCAAGCCATGCTGAGTGCAGGACATTTCACTCAGATAAAAAAATGGTGAAGGGCAAGTGTGAAAGGACAAGTGAACAGAGTGTGAGGGTGTGACTGTCCATTGACGTGTTCTGGGTGTTCCAGGAAGAGCACCTGTGGTGTTCAGGCTTTTGAGCTGTGCTGGTGGTGGATGTGTATGTGTGTATGTGTGGAGCGAGAGTCTCTTGTTGAAGCCCAGGGTCTGCGTGACCCGTTAATAGTCTGGGGGGTATTTGATGACAGTTGCAGTAATCTGAAGCTGACTGGTGTCTCCAAAAACATACTTGAGTGAAAGTAAAAAAGTATTCACATTCAATTGTACTTAAGTAATAAAAAGTAACTTTTTTCCAAGCGAGAATGAAATCAAGAGAGTAGATTGTGTGAGAGAGTATGTTTGAAAGTCATCTTTTTCTGTCTCTGATGACTGTACTATTTCTCACCCAGTGGCGTTCGCAGCCTGGTCAAAGAATCATGTTACAATAACTACATTTTATCACTAGAGGTGCTAAATAAACAATGACTTTCATCAACTTTCACTCATATCACGAGTAAAACGGCAATAATATCAGTTCATAAACGCTGTCTTTTTGCTCTGTTCCTCACATAATGCAATCTTATGACATATAAACTTACTAAAGCGCAGAGACTTTCGCATCTAATGTGCTATTGTTCTGTTGATATAATTATGTTATACGATTAAATGTTTAAAAATGTAATATTACTTGCTTTGATGAAGATAAACAACACTCGTATTCACATATTGTGAAGGAATTGTACACTTTTCTGACACTACACTCAAAGCGCTTTTACACAGATAACAGGGGACTCTCCTGAATCACCACCAGTTACAAGTATATTTTAATATGATTATTCAAGTTATTTATCAACTTTTAATGTTTGTGTGGTATTATCAATTTAAGAGGTGAAACTCGTGATACTGATGATTCTTGTTCAATGTAAGACTTCATTATTTTTACATTATTAATCGTGTAAAAAAATTAATGATGAAAGCGTTTGTTGACGGAAGGTTTTTTGATTTTGTCAACGATAAAGAAGATGAGACGAAAAAGGCGCATCGTGAAGATTATTAAATTCTTTTATTAAAGGAGACGTATTATGCCCCTTTTTACAAGATGTAATATAAGTCTCAGGTGTCCCCAGAATGTGTCTGTGAAGTTTCAACTCAAAATACCCAACGGATCATTTATTATACCATGTTACAAATGCCTCTTTTTGGGTGGAATCAATTAAATGGATTTAAGTTTGGTCTGTTACAGTTTGACACTTTTTTGTCCATTTTGCACATCATTATCAAGTAAAAGATATTATTGTTGACTAAAATGAATGAAAATAACATGACGAAATATTGACTATTTTTGTCAAAAGACTAAAACGAAAAACTGTAAAAATGAACATGGCAGTTGATCAAGCAGGTGAAACTGTAGGCCTAATAACCCTGTAAACTAAAAACATAAAATGAGCAATAATGGGGATAAAATGTACTTTATTAAACATGAAAATAATGTGTACAAGAAGTAAATTTCAGAAGTCATACATATTAGTAAAAATGCACAGTAACTTCCCCTGAAAACAGATCTTGATCGTTAAACACACAGATAATGTTTGATTCATAAAAGTATGACAAACCTACCAGACAACATACTGTATCCAATCCCAAGCATTATAGCAGATAAGCAACTTGATCAAATGGATGGATGCAGCGATGCCATCCTGAACTGTATGATTGTAACTGACTGAACTGAACAGCATCCTCAGCCAGAACACGTTTAATTTAAAAAAAAAAAAAAAAGCTTAAATAGTGCAGTTTTAAGGTTTAGGGTAGGGAGGTAGGTTTTGTTGATTTAAACCTTGATAGAACATTCAACTTAATAACCTCATCTGTTCGGGAGAACAATTCACTCACTTTTTGCACCACCCAGTGGACAATTCACTTCGGAACTGCTCTGAGACGTGTAATGAACCACATCATTTTATTCAGCAAAAACGTTGCAACAGTCATGCAATGTTCATTGCATGGGAGAAGGCACCAATCCCCTTGAGACATAGAGAAAGATAAAACATTTCAAAATAAGCTTTGCAGAAAGTTAGTAATGTTGTTGTTGCTGTTGAGCAGATGGATGAAGTCAATGACATTCATAATTAATATTTAATCAGATTGTATTATTTGTATTATTATCATCATTATCATTGCTGGTTTTATAGTTATTATTATAATTAATTACAAATTCAGCAAATAGGGAGTACAAATTCATAGATGTGATTCAAATATGAAGCCAATTGTAAAAATAAATGACATAATTACAAAACCCTTTTGTTTTTAAACATCTAATTTCAATGTGAATGATCATAACTGTCCAATCTGTAGAAGTAGCAGGTGTTTAGTATAAAGTTTAGGACAAAATCCATCAGTGTTTCTCAATTCGTGCACATCACATTCAGTCAGGCGGTCACATACGGTCTAGTCGCACAAATATTTTAACATATCCAAAACTCAAATCAGATCTGAAATATTTCCTCTACAGATGGTTAGAACTCCACACAGCCGCAGTGCGACACTCTGTCTTTTGTCAATCTGTCATTTGCCGAGGCAGTGAAAAGGCAGCTTCAGTCGAGTAAGATGAAAGAAAATTATCTGCAAAAATGTAATGAACACTTTTCAAATGTAAATAAAATTGTGAGGAGTAAAAAGTAAAAACATTTCTTTGGAAAGTAATTAAGTAAAAGTACAAGTATTCCCAAAAATAATACTTAAGTATAATACTTAACACCACTGGGTGTCTCTTACACTCATTGAATCAATGTCATCAAATCTCACCATGCCTCTGATTAATGGCTTCAGTTCAAGCCTGTTTTCAGAGCCTTATGTCTAGCCATGCTCAATGTTGTTCAATTGCCACATTCTTCTCTGATTTAACCAGGAATAAACAATTAGGAAAGAGTTTCTCATTGCCCTCCCTGCCTTAACAAATCTTCCATTGTGAAAGTCTATTTATGAACGTGTGTGAGAATTATGTGTTCATGCAGATTTGTGTGTGTGTGTGTGTGTGTGTGTGTGTGTGTGTGTGTGTCTGAGCAACTGATATCTTCTATAAACATCTTCTTTGTATCTTGCCAGGCATCTAAACGATCTTTGCCTTGGATAAATCGACACTCAAGTTCAGCTCAGTACTCTCCGGAAGCCGAACAGGAGCAACGCTCCTGGCAACTCTTATCAAACATTACCAACTCCATCACAATGTAAGACACACAAAACAAAGATGTGTGTGTTTGTGTGTGTGTGTGTGTGTGTGTGTGTGTGTGTGTGTGTGAGAGAGAGAGAGAGAGAGACCAGTGCTGGGTGGATTACTTGTGAACTGTAATTAGATACTGATTTCAAATTCCATCACATAAAATGCAATCAGTAACATCATTTTATGGATCTAATCTGATTAATTTGTGGATTGCTTCCAACCTAATTCTATTTTATTTGATGTCACATGCATTTGAGTAGGACAACCTTGTGTCATTTTAACATGAAAGTACAATAAGAAAATGTATTCCATTCAAACAAAAAGAGCCCCACAAAAACAGCTCCTTATGACATTTTTTAAAAGTGCATTAAACATTACATGAATGAACATGCAATAAACATTAAACCTAACAGCAAAGACAGTCCAATGTAATTTAATCAAATTACAAGTACTTGATTTTTGTAATATGTTATATTATTATTACAGTAATATTACATAATCTAGATTACATGTAATCCATTACTTCCCAGCAATGTGTGTAACAAAACTGAGAAATTGTATCTGGTTGCATGTATGACATGTGTAAGTGTAATAAATGTGCATGTGTAATATTGTGGATTAACCATTTTTCTTCCCTTAATCTGGCAACGTATCTCAGAGGATACACACACTTCAAAATGTGTGGAATAAAATTATGAACATCATATGACTTAATTTTCTGCTTCGCATCTTAAGACAATGTTTACAATTAATATTAGCAGTTTTATTATTTGTTAGTTTTTTTACTGAAGAAAAGTAAGATTAATATATAATTAATTATCTCAAAGCCAGCATGTCCTTGGTTATAGGTCAGGCTGACTAATTGATCACAGAAAATAATGTGTCCAACATACTCAATAGACCCAACTATGATAAATGATAACAAGATTGGGTGAGAAACTCTCACTCATAGCCTCTATAAGAAACTAAAGAGTATGTATCTTGTGGTGCACATTGCCTGTTTTAGGTTAATAAAAATAAATAATGATACAAATAATAAAACAAAATTCACCATTAATATTGTATTATTATTATTATTATTATTATTATTATTATTATTATTATTATAACAATAATAATAATAATAAAAATAATAATAATAAATTATATTTTTTTTTTTGTAGTTTAGTTTTTACTGTGTCAAAAATCAGAAATAAAACATAATAAATGTATTCATTAGACAAATATTTTGCATATTGCTTATTGGACACATAAACATTCAAATATTCTGTATCATTGTTTGACATAAAAAAGCAATATTGGTAGATCTCTAATATGAGACAACTTTGCCACTGTCCATGTTCAGTACCACCAGTGTTGTGTTCAGTATTCGTACCCTAGGTGGGCACCAAAAACTCCAACGCCAACCCTTTCTCGCACATTGTATGTTAGTCAAGTACCCGATAGCAGTCGCAGAACACAGACCCAGACTGACTATATTGAATATCCCTGTATTCATTTCATTCAATTAGTGCTTCATAGCAAGTGCATTACTTGTATCCATGAGCAAAATCATAAAGTCAGAAAAACTTACAAACTTGTTTTTTTTGTACAGCCAGTTGTGGACAGTCACTGCTTTGCTACCATTTGATTTTTTTCGATACCGGTCTATTATCAACCTCTTTAAGATAAACCCATCTCTAAATGGCATGTAAAAAGAAAACAAACTGTGACTGGTTGCTTTTCATGTCGTTTAGACAGAACATTCATGTCTAAGTGGGCAGTTGTTGTCCAGAATAAGATGCAAACAGGACCAGACTTTATGCCAACAGTCAAAAATCTGGTAGCTGGTAGATTATACATAAAAAAATGGAGAAGAAAAAAAGCAGAGCAAATTTGTTATTAGAGGGCAGCTAGTTAACAATCAAAGCAGTTTGTCTTCTGCACACTGGATTAACCCCCCGTGACAGGTAACATTTTGAATGCTGAACAAAATCATTGTTACTATTTTATGTAAACATTTTTGCGAGACTGGGACACTGTATTTAAAAACGAGCATACAGGACCAGAATTATCCAAATTCTCACGTCCCATTAGCAATAGAATGTGGAGCACAGACCCCCAATACCCTCCTTAATGCTATGGCCAGACTTAGCACCGTCATTTATAGCACAGCACACCATCAGTCTTAATAGAAGTGAGAAGTGCAAAGAGCCGATGAAACAGCAGCCATGATCACTATTTCAGCCTGAGAGAGGGAGGTAGTGTGTAGGGCAGGAGAGAGGGATGAGTGTCAATGCCAGAAAAAAAGGAGAGAGAGAGAATTTGTTGTGTTCTAGGGCAAAAGAGATGAAAATTTTATAATTAGGTATTTACAAGAATGTGTGTTTTAGCACAAACAAGTGTCTATGGCAATTGAGGATATAAAAATGATTAAAGACTATAAAAACTAATTGAGATGTCAAGTTGTTAATTTGGAGTGTAGCGTGTGTATCATGATATGTCAAGTGTGTTGAGACATTTTAGTTGGAAGGCAAACTGGAAGGCAACCACTCTCCCGACACATGGGCAGAGATGGGCAACCAAACAGATACATGACACAGGACCAACTAGGCAGAGAGTGAGGTAAGTTACCTCACATCGTATTGCTTTCTATTATGATAACACGCAACAATCACTACAGACTACATTCAACAATCCAGCAACGACAATGACACAACAAAGGATTTAAATGGACAGGGAAACAGCTGGGAGACAGGTGCTGCCAGTACGTTAATTAGTTGCATGATCAGCGTTCCCAAGGAAACATTAATCACGCACGCCAGTAGCGTGATAGACACATGAGGGAGAGAAAGAACAAACACACAGAACATGGAGCAAGTGTCCGGATCCCAACACAGACCAAAACCGAACCAAACAGGAAGTCAGGATCCAGACACCACGCTCCGTACATGAACAAGACTGACCGAAGAGCACACGGCGGTAACTCACAACCGGACCAGTACGCTTACACAAATGACGTACACAAAAAAACAGGTTAGACAATGAACTATGATGTCATGGTCCCATCAGACAAACATTACCAAGCACATGGTGGTAACTCACACCCGGACCTGTGTGCTTAACTCAAAGACAGGACACGAAACACACGAGAGAACATGGGGCGATGATGTTGCGGTCCCGTCAGACAAAAACCATGTGACAGGTAACATTTTGAATGCTGAAAAAAATCATTGTTACTATTTTATTTAACATTTTTTGCGAGACTGGGACACTGTATTGACCAATGAGCATACAGAACCAGAATTATGCATTTTATAATAAAGATTAAAAGAATAAAAAAGATACAGGACAAAACAGAGTAAAATTAGAGACTAAGGGTCTGAGATGACTGAAATAGAATACATTTTATCTTTACAAGGTGCAACAATTTTAGACTCTTCACAGCTAAATGAATGTGTGTCATGACGCAAAGCATTCAGAATATATGGACCATGACCTTTCACTCCTGCATTCTTTAACAGGGCAAGGATGCAGTGATGTGAATACAGACTCACACACACACGCACATGAGTGACTGGTCACTTTAAAACTTCAAGGTTAAAACAAGCGCAAGGTCACTCATGCCACCTAGTGCCATCACCCTCCACCAACAATCACATACACACACTGACATAAAGAGGATGTCATTCTCAGCTTTGAAAAATAACGTCCTCATTAAATCTGGCCCCCAAGGTCTGTCACCACTGAACATATATATTCACACACTGAATATATGCGCCCACACACACGTACAGTATGCACACAGCATGCACACACACAAAAAAGGACAACCGCTGAACTAATGCAATACCCACTCTTTAACACTTATCTTCATTCATAATCTGACATTATGACTGAACATCAGTTCAAATGTGCCAGTGTTCTCCCTCATATCACCAGTTATCGATATGATGATGCCCAGAACAAAGGAATTGTAGTAGTTGCTTTTTTGTCAAACTATGGCTTTATGTATAGGATCACAAATTTTGTTTACATCTCCCTCTCTCTTTCTCCCATTTTCTCTCTGGTGGGCAGTGAGGAAATCTTGGTTTATTTTCGTTTTTGAGAAGAACACCAAGTCCCCCCCAGCTCCATCCGGAGGGGTCCTGGACTAGAGTCCACTCTCCCATGACAGCTGCATCAACGAGCCGCAGCCACACACTCTCGTACCCACAAATGCACACATCATCTTATACACACACATAGTCAAGGTATCGCTTCCTTTCTCTCTCATAAAACCCACAGTCAGACTGTATACCCACACAGTATTGTCTACCGCAACAACCAATCAATAGTACTTATGAAACAATACTCCATATAGGTCTTTGTGACACTCAGATTCCCTAGAGTTCAAACTTCATTGGTTATGGTTCTGTTTACATCTCTAAAGAAAGGATCAACATGGCCACCCAGGCAGCCAGCAGCCCTCAGAGCTGTCAATCAATCAACACCCCTACTGACAACCTTGTAAATGTGATAGCCAATCACAGGCATCAGAGAATGGTCTAGTAACAAATCAATACTCAGACTTTCAGGACTGGCATCCATTCAAGGCCAGTATATTATTCACTGATATGTGGTGGTCTTCCTTTATTTATTATATGAACTGTTTATATATATATATATATATATATATATATATATATATATATATATATATACACATACAGGGTTGGGAAGTAACGGAATACATGTAACGGGATTACATATTAAAAATACAAAATATAAGTAAGTGTATTCCACTACAGTTACAATTTAAATAATTGGTCATTTGTTTCATTTAATATTTAGTCCTTTCTGATGGAAAACATTTATACATATAAATTATGCGATCCAAAGTGCATTTGAACAGCAGTGAAACACTTTCTTATGACTTTCTTATTACATTCATATGAGCAGACAGAGAAGTAAGTTTGGAGCAGAAAAAATATAAATAACCCTTGTGTAAATTGTCAGCTTTACGTTAAGCTAAAATGCTATTTCTAGCCATTTTATATGCACGTTACATGGGACGAGTTTTGTTTTTATAAAAAAAAATTCATGTTCAAATTTTTTTTTATCTAGTAAGATCTTTGATATTAGGGCAAAAATCGGATTCTTGATGCGATCTGATTTTTTTATTGTTCTCCAAGATCAATTTGATAATATATTTCAAATTGATCACTGCATCATATATTTAGGTTTTTCAGAGAATGTATTTTTAACATGTGTATTTTGTACTGCCAGAGATTTTATAGTCAAAACAAGTGAAAAAATCTACCAGTGCTGAAGAATTAATCCAAAGTATTTAGAATACGTTACTGACTTTGAGTAATCTATAGTAATATGTTACAAATTACATTTTACAGCAAGTATTCTGTAGTGAATACATTTTAAAAGTAACTCCCAACCCTGTATATATATATATATATATATATATATATATATATATATATATATATATATATATATATATATATATATATAATATGTATAATTCTTTTTTTATATTTTTTTGTCCCAGAAATTAGTGGGAAAAAAAGTTACATTATGTCTCTGAAATTTTACCCATTTATTAGCTGTTCAACTTGGGAAAATTGTATAAATGTTTTGTTTAATTGTCAATTAAGCCACTTACACAGATATCGGAGATTCACCCATGGCCACAACACTGAAAAACACTTTATGGTGACAGGGTAGGTCTTTCTGGTTTGTATGTATATGTGTGTGTTTATTATTGTAGAGATTTCTACTGAGAGCAACCGATTCGCTGAGAGACACACACAGAGTCTGGAATGACAACATACAGACGTAAATGCATCCAGAGACATATACACAAGATTGAGGATAAAAAGAACTTATTGTTCACATATTCAACTTTTCTAACATATCACAAGCTGGGTTGTGGAACCATAGAAGCCGGTGCATAATTAATGCAATTTCTAACAATCTTTTTTTTTGCTAAAGACAGAATAGTGTTTTGTGTATTAGTAAAATCGTTGGTGTTATAGTGCAAATTTGTGTTCTGTTTGCATGTGAGTTGAGTAGTTTACATTTAAATCAGCCATAATCCAAGAGAGTGCTGAGAAGGCACATACAGAAAAGGAGTAAAAGAGGATAAGAATGGTCCCAAAGGACTACAGTAATCAGTTGTAACGTGCAATTTTCTCTTTCTCTCTCACACACACGCACACACACACACACACACACACACACACACACACACACACACACACACACACACACACACACACACACACACACACACACACACACACACACACAAGACAGTGTGTGTACAGTGTTTCATTTCAATCCACTGTAACAATAATCAATATGAGGATTAGAAAATCAATCAGATTGTCTTGTCCCATCTGTTCCTGTTAAAGCTATTTAAACAAACCAAATTTACAGTCAGGTGAATATAAACACTGTAAGGTTTGATATGAGTGCTTAACAATCCATCCATTATTACTCACAGGTTCTGAGATTACTTTATAAAATCATACTTAGAAATGAATTGAATAAGCTGACATAACAAAAATAATTATGGTGCACAGTGGGGCTAAAGACCCCACGGGGTAAAAGGCACATTTGATTTTACAGGTGAAACTCGAAAAATTTGAATATCGTGCAAAAGTTCATTAATTTCAGTAATTCAACTTAAAAGGTCAAACTAATATATTATATAGACTCATTACAAGCAAAGTAAGATATTTCAAGCCTTTATTTGATATAATTTTGATGATTATGGCTTACAGCTTATGAAAACCCCAAATTCAGAATCTCAGAAAATTAGAATATTGTGAAAAGGTTCAGTATTGTAGGCTCAAAGTGTCACACTCTAATCAGCTAAACACCTGCAAAGGGTTCCTGAGCCTTTAAATGGTCTCTCAGTCTGGTTCAGTTGAATTCACAATCATGGGGAAGACTGCTGACCTGACAGTTGTGCAGAAAACCATCATTGACACCCTCCACAAGGAGGGAAAGCCTCAAAAGGTAATTGCAAAAGAAGTTGGATGTTCTCAAAGTGCTGTATCAAAGCACATTAATAGAAAGTTAAGTGGAAGGGAAAAGTGTGGAAGAAAAAGGTGCACAAGCAGCAGGGATGACCGTAGCCTGGAGAGGATTGTCAGGAAAAGGCCATTCAAATGTGTGGGGAGCTTCACAAGGAGTGGACTGAGGCTGGAGTTACTGCATCAAGAGCCACCACACACAGACGGGTCCTGGACATGGGCTTCAAATGTCAAACGTCTTACCTGGGCTAAAGAAAAAAAGAACTGGTCTGTTGCTCAGTGGTCCAAAGTCCTCTTTTCTGATGAGAGCAAATTTTGCATCTCATTTGGAAACCAAGGTCCCAGAGTCTGGAGGAAGAATGGAGAGGCACACAATCCAAGATGCTTGAAGTCCAGTATGAAGTTTCCACAGTCTGTGTTGGTTTGGGGAGCCATGTCATCGGCTGGTGTTGGTCCACTGTGCTTTATTAAGTCCAGAGTCAACGCAGCCGTCTACCGGGACATTTTAGAGCACTTCATGCTTCCTTCAGCAGACAAGCTTTATGGAGATGCTGACTTCATTTTCCAGCAGGACTTGGCACCTGCCCACACTGCCAAAAGTACCAAAACCTGGTTCAATGACCATGGTATTACTGTGCTTGATTGGCCAGCAAACTCGCCTGACTTGAACCCCATAGAGAATCTATGGGGCATTGCCAAGAGAAAGATGAGAGACATGAGCCCAAACAATGCAGAAGAGCTGAAGGCCGCTATTGAAGCATCTTGGTCTTCCATAACACCTCAGCAGTGCCACAGGCTGATAGCATCCATGCCACGCCGCACTGAGGCAGTAATTAATGCAAAAGGGGCCCAAACAAAGTACTGAGTACATATGCATGATTTTACTTTTCAGAGGGCCGACATTTCTGTATTTAAAATCCTTTTTTTTATTGATTTCATGTAATATTCTAATTTTCTGAGATTCTGAATTTGGGGTTTTCATAAGCTGTAAGCCATAATCATCAAAATTATATCAAATAAAGGCTTGAAATATCTTACTTTGCTTGTAATGAGTCTATATAATTTATTAGTTTCACCTTTTAAGTTGAATTACTGAAATTAATGAACTTTTGCACGATATTCAAATTTTTCGAGTTTCACCTGTATATTCTCCCAAAACACTAAATAGCAACAAGTACTTTCCTTAACACCTGTTTATCACTATACACTGTAAAATATTTATGATCCATGAGATCATTGTGTGCAATGTCTAAAGTTTGATTTTTCGGTAATTTGATCTAATTTTTAAGAATGTTTCAACTGTTGCATGTAGCAAATTAAAATTTTTGAAATGTTCACATTTATTTTTAGACAAAATACTTATTTATAATTTTCATAGTAGTTTTATTTTTATAATATTTTATAGTTTTGTTCAAGGTCATTAATAACTGTACAATAAGTGAAAGGATAGTATTTGGGGTTATAAGCCCCTGTTGCTTTTAATCACAATGGAGATTTGTTTATTAAATCCTTGAAATGTTATGAAATGCCAAATGTGATTATAATAAACATGAAATGATACACCCTTTTATGAAGTTGTTATTTTGAATAAGCACATCTTAATTTCTTACTCAAAAAGCATCTTGCCATCTCATAATTCTTTGCAGTAGTTGACAAATTTTGCCCTATAACTATTGTCGCTATATTTTATACTTCCCTATTTTATAGCTCCCTCGCCACCTTTACATTTTTTTAATCAAAACAACCTTCCATTATTATTTTTCACTCAAATTATGTTTCTCCATCAATATTGCATAAAAACAAATGTTTTATTTGTACTATTCTTAATATCTTACTTAAGCATGTAAACCAATTGCCTTAAAAATCAGTAAAAGTAAAATGTACTTATTTGGCAGTAAATTTACTTATTTGGCTCAGGTACAGTGAACTTAGAATTGTCCACTTTACTTGAACCAAATAAGTATATTTACTTGATTGTTTTAAGGCAGTTGGTTTCCTATTTTTTTTTTTTAAAGTAAAGTAAACTTATATTACATTTTACAGGTGACCAGAAAAAAAACATATTTTCCTTAAGGTGTGCCTTTAGTTCTGCCCTAATAATAATATTCTTATTCAGTAACCATCTTGTTTTACAGCCACAATATTTAAACAAATATATAAACATTTAAGCATAAACCTTGGTAGATATAGCAGTTTATGCAGAACAATTAGGAAAAACTGCTAATGGAACAAGTTTATAAGTCAATTTTACTTTAAATGAGTTTATCTTGTTGTAAATGGATATTTAGATTTTTTTTTCCTGAAGCATATAGTTAAACACCAAATACATTTTGGTGATTTTCGTGCAATACATATTTGGAGTTCTGTGCTTAGTTTTTGGAGAGAAAGAAATAAAGAGAAAGGGGCAAGAGAGACAGACAGGGTGATCACATCATTATTACTGGTAGCCGGACGTGCTGGTGACCCCAGAGGTCAGACACAAGCACAGATTATTCCCTAATCCCTGTGTGTGTGTGTGTGAGTGCCGTTGTTAAAACATACTCTAGTATATTGTGACTTCAGGTAGAGGAAGAGAGGCTTTGTGTTCCACACTTTGTTTATATTTGACTTGAAGGAATCAGACATATGCAGACCAGCAAGATTTAAAACAAAGCAAAAGAATCATAGAAGGACACCCATCAGTTGACTAAAACAGAATAGCAGAACAAAATTTAATAGAATGCAAAAGAAACATATAAAACCCAGCAATGTTATACTTGGAGGCTAATATTATTTATCACGAGTCACATAATAGAAGTATTTTTATCTCTTTATTAATTATTTTACTTATTTGATCATTTTGGGTTTTAGGAAAGAATAAATGAAAGAATAGATTTTAGTCGCATCCATTGATCATATTTATTTCTATGTTATTTATTATATATTCATTAAATACGATTTATTTTGTGTCTCAAATGTTTGTTTGTTTTTTATTTAAGGTTTATGTTTTTTTATGTTTTGTTAATTGTTTGAACTACAAATCTGCTAAGACTGATGAATCGATAGATTTTGATGTGTAAAAGAGACAGCAGCAAATAAGATCTGTGAGAAGAGCAAACCGCACGGGTGTAACGGGTGACAGCTTTACCCGCACACAGTCTCTACCACTCACTGTACACCTTATCAGCCCTGCGGTCAGATTGGCACCCTCTGCAGGCTCCAACAGGCCTACGAGGAAGACTGGGATCAGTGATACATGCAAAGCATACAAACACACACATACACATCATGACCTTCTTTAATTAAAATAATTATCTTAATGTTAATAACTGTAATTATAAATGCAACTTAGCTATCTAAATGAGGACATGTTATAGAATTATATTGTTTTAATTATAATTACTTTAAACTACCCTGCCTCTACCCCAAATTTTGTTTTATATTTTTTTTATTTTGGAACTAAATTATTTTATGTATGATTATTATTCATTTTAAGAATTGAGGACATCCCCAAATGGGAGGTTTTGTCACATAGTTCATATAAGAGAAACAGACACAGACACAGACACACAGACACAGACAGACACACACACACACACACACACACACACACACACACAAACAAACAAACAAACAAACAACCGCCATTCGCCACTAAGTGGCGGTGACGTCACCACGACGCTTGTGCCAGGCTATGTGCACGTTAAGGCCACGTGAAGTGTCGAACGCCCGCTGGCAGGAGGTCACGGGACAGATCCCACCGGTGACACGGGTCGAATGACTGAGATGACTGGCTGATGCACCACCTGTGCCCCCTACTGTGCCAACTTGCTGTGCTTTAGCCACCCTGCGCTCTGCTCGTTGTTGTGAGCGTCGCTCCTCTGCCCTCCGTTGTTGTTGGAGGGCGACTGCCTCCAACTGACCAGCAGCATCCTTCACAAGCCTCCTCCAAAGAGGCCGATCTTGACACTGCTGGTACCAGTCGTCGGCAAGTCCACTCAGCTCCACATCCTCCTGTACCACATCACTCCATCTCTTCTCCAGCCCGTGCTGCGCCCGCTTAGCCCCCTCTATCCGGCCGAACAAAAACTGTTTAGGCATGCGGTGGCCGGGCATGCGGGCTACATGACCCAGCAAACGCAACCTTGCCTGCCGGAGGAGCTCACCGATGGGACTTTGTCCACATCTTTCAAAGACTTGTGAGCTCCTCACACAGTCCAGCCTTGTTAAACCCAGGATGGATCTTAGGCAGGCCAGCCTAAATGTTTCTAGCTGGCGATGATGTTCCATTAGGGGGGGTCCACGTTTCGCAAGCATAGAGAAGGGAGGGAATGACTGTGGCCGAGAATACTTGAAGCTTTGTGCGGAGCGACAAACCAGGTAGCTTCCACACAGCATTACGCAACCGATGAAAAGATAATGCCGCTCGACTGATTCGGAGTGAGACCTCTGCTGTCAAACCGGAGCTGGTCATAAGCACACTTCCCAGGTATGTAAAACACTCCACTCTCTCCACAACTGCCCCATCACCAATTGGGAGCTGTGGGGGTGTAGTGTCCGATGGTACATAATACCCAGGAAGGTGCTTAGTTTTGGTTGGGCTGATGGTAAGGCCCCATCTCTTAGTGGCAAGCTCCAGGTTCATCAGCAGCGCCTCCAACTCCTCCTCTGAGTGAGCAGCAATCACCAGATCATCAGCATACATAATGTGGTTGACCAATAGGGAGCCATCCCTTGACCGCACCCGGGCATCGATCAACCTCCCATTATATCTGTACCAGATGGAAATGCCTCCAGTACAGCCATCGAAGGCTTCACAAACCACATGGTCGAAATAGATATTAAATAATGTGGGAGCCAGAGGACATCCCTGTCGCACTCCAAGGTGAACAGGGAATGGCTCCGACTCCCGACCACGTAGTTTTACCCGCTCGCCATCATGAAGGTCCTTAATGATCGCGAGCAGCGGGTCTGGGACTCCGAAAGCACCAAGAACAACCCAGAGCCCAGGCCTACTGATGGTATCATAGGCCTTGACCAGGTCAATAAAGCAGAGATGTAGGTCTTGCTGGAATTCCCTACACCTCTGCTGTAGCAGACGGACAGAGAATATGGCATCTGTGCAAGACCGCCCCTTCCTGAAACCACACTGGGGCTCCGCAAGTCTCTCCTCAGTGTGCCTGGCAAGGCGATGTTGAATAATCCTTGCCAGGACCTTTCCCGGCACACTGAGGAGTGAGATGCCCCTATAGTTATTACAATCTGAGCGGTCCCCCTTTTTAAAGAGAGGGACCACCAGGGCATCCTTCCAATCCTGCGGAACCCGCCCAGTGGTCCAGACTGTTGTTATGATGTCATGTAGGGCAGTCTGTAACAAACACCACCCTCCCTCAGCATTTCACTGGGGAGATCATCTCTGCCCGGTGCCTTTCCTGGCCTCAGGCTCTGGATCGCCTTCAGTACTTCCTCTAAAGATGGTACCTCAGCCAGCCACCCACAAGGAGTGACTTCTTCCTTCAATATTTGTGGCACCGTAGCCCCAGCAGGGTCATCCCCACTTTGTCCCACAATGTTTTCCAGGCTCAGGGACTTCCCCTCCCCCAGGACCTCACAGAAATGCTCAGCAAATCTGTAAACCTGTTTCTGGGGGTCGGAGATTGGATCACCATTCTTTCCCCTAATGATGGTAATAGGTGTGGCGCTGCAAGTAACTTTTTTGATAGAATTAAAGACACACACACACACACACACACACACACACACACACACACACACACACACACACACACACACACACACACAGCAAAATGAGTCTGTTTCAATGGTTCATTTCAAATATTGGTAGATGCATACTGTGGGGTCCAAAATGTTACAGACCACTTCCACTACATTGTTTTCACTACAATTGATATAATCAGCATAACAATTTGAGTAACAAGTTCAAATGAAAATTAAGTCTTCAAATTAGTATTTTACTATGTCTTAGTATTTACTTAGTATTTGGTATGTCTCCCATTTGCTTTAATGTCATCATGCACTCAAGCTGGCATGGACTCCACATGCAAAACCTGGTGATCCATGTTATCCAGCATGATTTGAGAATGTTCCAAAACGCATCTTGTGTGCCCCAATGGAAGTAGGGAAATCTGACCTTTCGTACAAAAAATTCAAAATGGTCAATGTTACAAATTGGCTTATTTGACTAGTGACAAATAGAGCAGAATCTTCAATTCTGCTTGTTTATTATTTTTATAATACATTTTCAAAATGTATTTCCAGGTTAAAATTAGATTTGTAATCCCAGATTTCAACATGAACTCAGATTTCAAACCACACTATATGTATAGTAACTGTTTCTTCTGAGGTGATTTTACAATAACATAATAGAAACAGTTGCTGTAAGTGAAACTTATATAAACCTTGTACTAGTGGCTATATATGTTAGCTATACACCAAAATGAACAGATATATAACACATAAAATAGACTGTCAGACAAAGAGGGCAGAAGGGACTTTCCCCATCCCACAGGCAAACAGCGTCCGAACAGATCTGATCAATATCTGCTTCATAAACATAAATACACACACATGCACAAATAGTATACATACTGTATATAAATGCATACATATTTTCTCACACTGTGCACGCTCACATTCAGAAGTATTTCTTATCGGTACTCAGGCATGTCGGAATAGCAGGGAGTATCCATTGCAGCTGTAATTTTTCCGGACTGTATCACAGTTGTGATAACTCTCTGCACATACACACCATATTTGAACAAGCATATGCACAAACACCCACACATGCTGCTCATTTGTCATCTGCGCTACTCTAAACACCTGGAAAACTAAGTGAAATGAGCATATTTACTTAGCTTGTAAGAATAGGTTATTTCAACACAGAAGATAAATGAATCCTATGTGTGTTATGTCAAATAAAAGTGAAATGTGTCATGTCTGTCCATCTAACGGCATCAAATGGATTTGCAAAAAAATTAAAATTCAAACAGGTTTCCCAAAGCCTCATCACCATTTCCATTTTTCAGACAAACCCAAAACTCACACCATTGCTGTTTGAGCAATGTTTCGATAATGCCACAAATCCAACGTGTTTATTTCAGGAAAATTAACCTACAATTGGCTAACTTATAAAGGACTCTGCATATAAAGGTGGGACAAGAGAAAATATTTTAACATAAAAAAATTACACACTTTCGAGAAATGTGAATTTTTAATTTTTTACCCATTTCATTCAATGAGATAAAGTGCTTCAACATTCCTTGAACTGCTCTGGGATCTGAGAGAGCAGGTTATTGAATCTGAAGTGTTGGGAATTGACACATGTTGGGAATTGGGACAGATGATTTGTGTAAATGCTAAAGGCCAGTGGGAGCAGACTGGGGTTGTAGCGAGCAGGTTAGTGGTTTTACTGGAAAGTTTTACTGGTTTGATCATTACTGGCACCTAGAGAATCAGCCAGATGGCTAGAAACTATTAAAGAGATACCACAAAACCATGTGTGAGTGAAAAAGAGGGAAATTAAAGAAAAGGACAGAGAAGCATTTGTGGGTTACTTAGCAATAGCTTGGGGGAAAAACTGTCCCTAGAGATTAGCTAAATCTGAAAAAAGCATCCTTTTGAGAATGTTTGGAGAAATTATAAAAAAAAAATGAAAATAATGTGTTTTTAAACGTAAAAAACTATGTATAAAAATGGTCAGGGTATAGTAATTATAATTTGTTTTATATAAAAACAACAGAAGGTGTGTCTCCATTTTGATAGCTAAGTAGGTGGTGTGTGTGCGTGTGCGTGTGCGTGTGTGTGTGTGTGAGCGTGTATTTATCACTTTGTGGGGACCAAATGTCCCCATAAGGATAGTAAAACCCGAAATTTTTGACCTTGTGGGGACATTTTGTCGGTCCCCATGAGGAAAACAACTTATAAATCATACTAAATTATGTTTTTGAAAATGTAAAAATGCAGAAAGTTTTCTGTGAGGGTTAGGTTTAGGGGTAGGGTTAGGTTTAGGGGATAGAATATAAAGTTTGTACAGTATAAAAACCATTATGTCTATGGAAAGTCCCCATAAAACATGGAAACACAACATGTGTGAGTGTGTGTGTGTGTGTGTGTGTGTGTGTGTGTGTGTGTGTGTGCGTGTATTTATCACTTTGTGGGGACCAAATGTCCCCATAAGGATAGTAAAACCCGAAATTTTTGACCTTGTGGGGACATTTTGTCGGTCCCCATGAGGAAAACAGCTTATAAATCATACTAAATTATGTTTTTGAAAATGTAAAAATGCAGAAAGTTTTCTGTGAGGGTTAGGTTTAGGGGTAGGGTTAGGTTTAGGGGATAGAATATAAAGTTTGTACAGTATAAAAACCATTATGTCTATGGAAAGTCCCCATAAAACATGGAAACACAACATGTGTGTGTGTGTGTGTGTGTCTGTGTGTGTGTGTGTGTGTGTGTGTGTGTGTGTGTGTGTGTGTGTGTGTGTGTGTGTGTGTGTGTGTGTGTGTGTGTGTGTGTGACTTTTTATACCATAAAAAAGGTCAGGCCACATTAAATGAACAAATACAAACATAGTCACACAAGCACGTGCAAAGACAAACACATCCTTCTCTTGCTTGTCAACACCCCTTATCCCAGCTTTGAACTGCAGGGATCCGGAATGACAAACAGTGGCGCCTCCATACGCGTATATCTCATTCACACCCCTACAAACCCTCATCTTCGCACACACCTCACCGTTATTAATGTCTTGTACTGTTGCCTTCCTGGGTTTCTACACTTACTGATGTGTGCAGTGGGACAGAACAATCAATGTGAGAATCTCTCTTCTGGTTGGTTGACACTGGGGGGTGAGGGGAGGGGTCACAACTTGACACATTGCATCTGATGATGTTATCAGAATGTTTTTTAAGAGCTTCTAAATGGACAAAGTGCATGTGTGTGTGTGCAGTTATTGTAATGATGAATTTGAATTTAATTTCATAGAACAGTTAGTTCTGCTCCTCTAATCTGAGGTGTGATAGCAAACTATTGTTGCAAGTTCCATCATTACCAACATAGTTCTATGATTTGGTGTTTCCCAAAACTGCAGGTCCAACAAACATTCGCAAACAGCTTTGCAAAGTTTTGAAACTGGAACTACAGCTCCTGTTATTAGCCACATGGTTCCCGATTAGTTTGCTGTGTGGATATAATTTCACTTCGCTGAGACTTTTATGGCCATAATGACATATTTGTTGTCATGTGAGGCATTCATGTGATCCATTCAACCCAAAACAATCAAGACGGCGGCCAATGTTGTAGCGGTGTTGTTGTGCCTGCTGTTCACTTTGATAGCGTTGTTTAAGATAAATGTTAATTTGTACAAGCTTCACATTACATTACTTCAAATGTGAAGGGCAGTTTTGGAATTGCTGTCCAGAGATGAAACACAAGGACAGCTGCGTTTCAGACCGTACATTAAAGTAGATTCAAGCATTTTCATACATTTCAGTGTGGATGAGAAACTTCTGGAAAACACTTCAAAACGGCAGTGTGGACAGAGAGCATTTCAAAAACGAAAACGCTGTTTTCTAATGGATCTGGTTTAATGTGGACGTAGCCTAGATCTTTCATTCCATATATATCTTTCATTCTGTAAAGACTTCGACCACGTTACATGAACTTAAGAAAACGGCTTATTTAATCCCTTAAATGGGTTTTGCCGTATTGGATGAGAATTGTTCCAAGAGTCCTGATATTTAACAGTACTGGGATGTTTAACTGTTTATATCACTTTGCTTGTCTGTGTTTGCAGCATGCCAGATAAGCTATCAGTCTGTGAAAGATGTTTTTGTTAGCTGAGCAAAACCACAGCTTACCACATTGTGTTTAAGACATAAGTTACTAGATATTTGCTACTAGTTTAGGGAATTTTATAGAATAGATATTTTAATGTCATATCACATCCATGTTATTATTCAGTGCAACAGCACTATTGGTTGTGCAATATTTCTTGATTAAAAGCCTATACAGGGGGGCCTGGGTAGCTCCAACCCTGGCGCCATGAGTTCGAATTTAGGGTGTGTTAGTGACTCCAGCCAGGTCTCCTAAGCAACTAAATTGGCCCGGTTGCTAGAGAGGGTAGAGTCACATGGGGTAACCTCCTCATGGTCGCGATTAAGTGGTTCTCGCTCTCAATGGGGCGCATGGTAAGTTGTGTGTGGATTGCGTGGATTGCGGAGAGTAGCATGAGCCTCCACATGCTGTGAGTCTCCTGGGTGTCATGTACAGTGAGCCATGTGATAAGATGAGTGGATTGACTCTCTCAAAAGCGGCAACTGAGACTTGTCCTCCGTCACCCAGATTGAGTTGAGTAACTGCACCACCACGAGGAACTACTGAGTAGTGGGAATTCCAAAATTTTGGAAAAAAGGGGATAAAATAAACTAATTTTAAAAAAGCCTGTATTTATTTGTTAATTGACTTAACATAAAATGTACCTATGTTTTTTTGTGAAGTCCTTGGCAGACCCTTACATATGTGTGTTTTGTTTTTATTAGAATTTTTAATTTTGCGTTTGGATGGGTTTCACTAAACAGGTGATTGACAGCTTCCTACAGGCTTCTGCTGTTTAAGGAGAACCATGATAAATGGCTCTGATGGCACTAACCAGCCATGATAAAGTGGGCCTCCTTGCAGAGTCAGGTGGATTGAGGCAACTCATAGAACTACCTTAAAGATTGTCCCCCTGGTGCCATAGGAATGCATGTCTTCACCATTACTGTTAGTAATCATGCTGGTAGCTGAGATACTGAGAATTCACTGCCATGACTGTGACATCAGACAATGCGGGATGAGAAATCAATACAACAGGGCCTCTAATAGAAGATAGAAATGTTTTCTGTAAAAAAAAAAAACTACTAAACAAAGGGGCACAATTTAACATATAAACATTACATTTTATACAATATAAACTGTTAGTAATTTGAGGCTTAATCTTAATTTGCTTAAAGGTGCTTTATACTTTCTCCTATCAAAGTCTAAATGACAGAGACAACAAAAAGTAAGTCATTTGTAGGTTCACTTCCTGAGAAGTGCAACACTGTGACACTTTCAAAATATTGCTACCACATGAGTTATCCAACATATCAAATTTTTGTAGGCTAAACTCATGAAAATTACGTGAATGTGGCAATATTACGTGGTTCATTACACATATATTTCCGAGGTAAAATGTGCACTCTGTGGTGCTAAAAGCAAGTTAAAATTTCTCCAAAACAGATGAGGATTTAAATGTTTATGCTCAAATAAATGAAGTTTTAAATTAACAAAACCTACCTCCCTACCCTTGATTGTAAACTTTAAACCTAAATCTAACTGGGAGTATTGTAAAAGCAAATGTGAGATGTAACCACACCATTTTGTGATGGTTCTATGACTTTCGGCTCACATGTTGACCCTGGTCCTTTGCACTGAAAGTACAATTCTCTGTCAGTTGAACTAATGTTCAACTTAATTACACTTGAAAAAGCTTGTAAATGCAGTAGGTTATTTAATGCAAACATTAAAATGTACCACCTTAAAGGTGAGGTCTTAAAGGCTAGTGGCTTGGAATTTAAACACTTCACCTTTAAGAACCATTAAATACTAAACACAATTCACTATTACATACAGCCAATGCACAAAGCATATTCACGCACAAACATGCCAACTAATCGCAAACAGTGTGCCTTATTTACACCATTTTAGTTCTTTTATTCTTTGCAGTTTGCTTATTCTCTATTTCCGACTTGTGCTGTACAAGGTAAAGTCAATCGTTTAAAATGTTCCACTGGAAACTAAAGTATGACTGTAATACAGAATTGGTGAGACCTCAAACTGTCCTGTTAATTTATCAAACACAAACTAAATATCCAATGCTGACACTTAGATGTTAGCATTGGATCTTAGTGCCTGAGTGTTTGCCTGAATAAACGTATACTTTTAAGGGCAGTAGCTGAACTTAATAACAACCTCAGAATTTTGTCAAAATCCCATTATAAGATTGCAAAACACATTAGGTGATGAAAATTCATGCTTAGGTCTACAAAAAGGGTGGTTCTAGCTTCATATGTTTATATTTGTGCCAAAGGTGGTAGCTGTTAGCATTAGTAGGCAGCTTCCTCTAGGCCAAGAGGCAACTCTATATAATTTTACAAGGTCATAGAGACCAGTGAGGGGATCTCAGTCAGTAGTCTGGTCCAACTAAGAGTGCTTGGTTCCCATGACGACCTCCTTCCCCTCTTGCTGGCTCCAAGCATTGCAAATGTAGCATGGAACTCTGCAACGCCCAATAACCCATCACTGGGGGCAACGACCAATATCCCATTGCCATGGGCAACTGGTGATGCCTATGAGCAAGACTGTATTAGGGGAATTGGAAAGAATACTGAGGAGGAATTCTGAGAGCGTAATTGAAATAAAATGGAACATGTGTCTTAAAGGTTGAGACCTGCTGGTACAAGTGGAGTGGAAAAATGGTGGAAAGAGTTAACACTGAGGCTGTTTGTACAGGGACACACAATTACTGACTAAACCACAAAACTTTGGCTTCACACACACTACCACACATACGCACACAAATACACACCTATGCACAACCACACATATAAATGCATGCACATTTGCATCAAAGTTATTTTTCCATTATATTTCCATAAATATACTGACGTTGATGTTTCAGTGGGTCTTTGTGGTCTCCACTGGCTTCAAAAAGGAAAAAGCATTCATACAGTTACTGCAGGGTATGAAGAAAACATGAAAGAAAGAAAATGCTATAAAAAACAACATAACATCAAATCTGCAAAAATAAAAAATGCCACTCATGCATCCAGTATTTTTTCTTTCCTACTCACTCTTGTTTCCATTTCTCTCTCTCCATTTCTGTCTTTACCTCTTTTTTGCAGCCTCTCTCCTTTTTTCTCTGTAGTGTGTGTGAGTGTGTGTATACTATGTGTGAAGTTTATTTTCTCTCGGTGCTAATGTAAATTCCTCATGAACACCTTCCATCACATACTCAATGATCCACAACGCAAGTCTCCACAAGAGACTGCTTCATCACACATCTTACACACACACAAAATACAGACTTCTTACACAGTATCACCTCTGGGACAACATATACACACATTTGTAGTAATAAATGCCCTGAACTCTGAAAATCACCTCTTCATGTAATCAGGTATAAGATGTATCAGAAAAAATATATATTTTTGTGCTATGACTAGTCACTATTTGTCTGTTTTTCACTTCAGGTTGATTTTAACTAGGTCCTGCAGGGTGACTTTTTTACATATTTAATCTCTCTACCAACATGGTAAAACAGCACACATAATACTTTTTAAATATTACATTTACATGTATATTCAGTATATAATGCAATTGTGCTGTAAAAAATAGTTTAGATGGAGTTTAGCATGTCAAATTCCCTAAGTAGCCTATGTCATGTCGACTACCAAAGTATATACTATTTATAAATATAGTTTGCTACAGGGCAGTTTTAAGTGTTATGGTAGAGTCTAATGCTTAATGTCTGAGTGTTGAGTTTTCGTCTGATGGATCGAAAGTTTTCTGTTGGAGTTTATTTGTGTGCCTTTGACACCACATCTCCACAGACTGACATATTAACAAAGGGGCTTGTGCGATTTGTGTGGCCTGTGTGTGATCTCTGTCAATGTCTGTATCTGCCTGTACATGGCCCAAATTTAATTTACACCTGATGCAACTGCTCCCATGTTACCTGTTGCCATTCCACTCTCTTTTTTAAAGAGACATCTGCGCTGTATATGTGTGTGTTTCTGTCTTAAAGATCAAGCGTGTGTGTGAGTGGTGCATTCCTATAGTGGGAGTTTGTCCAGCTCTGCTCAATCACACAAAAACAACACGCCACATATACCACCTTTATTACTAACCACAAATCACACAGCCTACTCTCTCATTCTCCTTGCCCCTTTGCCCCTTCTTATCTCCATGTCTTATTCTCTCTCCCACTCTTTCACAGTTCATTTGGAGCCTATATAGTAAAATCTAACCCCCCAGATTTTTCGTCCTTAACACTCCTAAGATTATAACCCAGAGACCTTAGAGACTTTGCTGAGGCAGATTTGTCTGGCAGACAAATTGCTAGGACCTGTAGCTCAACTGATAGTGCATGGTGGTAACAATACTAAGGTTATGGGTTTGACCTCCAGGGATCACACAAACTGATAAAATGCACACTCACTCAGCACTTTATTAGGAACACTATGGACTTCTGCTGTTGTATCCCTTCCGCCTCAAGTTTCATCATGTTGTGCATTCTGAGATGTTATTCTGCTCACTACAATTGTACAGAGTGGTTATCTGAGTCAACGTAGCCTTTCTGTTAGCTTAAACCAATCTGGCCATTCTCTGTTGACCTCTCTCATCAACAAGGTGTTTCTGTCAGAACTGCAGCTCACTGGATGTTTTTGTTTTGTTTTTGGCACTATTCTGAGTAAACTCTAGAGACTTGTGCATGAAAATCCCTAGAGACCAGCAGGTGTATCTGGATATGTCTACCTTGAATGCACTTCAAGTCACCAACATGATCACATAGGAAATCGACACGTTGTCCAAACTTTAATTGGTCCTAAAATGTTGCATAAAGTTTTAGCAGTTTTTTTTCTTTTGAATTATTTAAAGTGTTAACACATTTCCCTCTAGCGCTACTGACAGCGCGAGCAAACTTTTAAACATTGATTCTGGTCCCGTGTGAACCAGAAAGTAATCACATTTACATAAACAATAATTAGCATGTTTCCGAGGTTTAAAATTGCATTTTTTCTCCACTGGCAGTTAGATTTAGGGTTGGGGGTTGGGTTATGATTAGGGTGTATCGTTAATAAAATATGCATGTCCATTCACTGTATTCCATCATTTTCAACTAAAATACACCTTGCTTTTGGAACCACTCTAAAGACATTTTACCCGGACAGCAGACCGCACGTGCCCATACAGTCAACAATACTTCCAGCTTCGACCACTGGGGGGGCACTGATTCAAATTATGGTAAGCACAGATTTCAGAAGCAAAACTTTCGACCTACTATTGCCGAATGAACAGTGTGATCAGTCTGAAGTTGCCTTGGATAAAAGTGCTTGCCAAAGGCATAAATGTAAATGACAACAAATTGCTAAGTTCAGAAGTGGAATGGTTTCCGTTTCTGGGTCCTTTGTCATTAAAGTTCTGTGTGTCTATTTATATCTATATAGATATACAGTATGTCTATACGTCCAGTGCCAACCAAGGGGGCCCTTTGATGGACTCTGAGGTTTGGCAATAAAGAGCCACATGTTCAGGTCCTTCATAAAGCGTAATGATAGACTGGAAGGCTTGCGCTGCATTGTTGCCACATATGTGTCATTGCTGCAGATCTGAGCACTGTGGTGTGAGATATTTACAATCAGGCAGCTTATAGATGCCCTCATCCAGAATTAGAGTTTTAACTATCCAGACACAACACAGCTAGTGTAGCTAATTTAATCTAGAGGGGAGAAGAATGCTTAAAATATATACAATGAATACTGAACATATCAGAGAAACCAGACATATTTCAGTTCCAGAGCTGGTGGAAAATGTTCAACTATGATTATAGTTGAAATACTCATAAAAACACGAAAGATGGATCTAAATGAGTGTGTGTGTGTGTGTGTGTGTGTGTGTGTGTGTGTGTGTGTGTGTGTGTGTGTGTGTGTGTGTGTGTGTGTGTGTGGGTGTGTGTGTGTGTCGATCTTTGGTCGAAAGGGTGTTCAATACAGCCCACTATGTTTAAGTGTAGAAACTGCGAGACAGTGTTGACACCACATGGTGAGCTCAAATGTCAAATGTCAGGGCAGGATTGGTGGCTTGCTCTGTAGGGAACATGTATTTACATCAAGGAGTAACATGTCAGGTTTCTCAAGTAAAAAATGTATTAAAAGACATAATATCGTCAAGTCCGGTCTATATTTTATTTTATTTGTGATTCATGATGTCATCTTTTAAAATATTCAAAAATTACTGATCACAGCAATATCCTCTTAAGATTGTATTTGAATCCCTTCCTGTGACAACATTGGTATGACTTATTACGTGGTTATAACGGTGTTATTACAGTATCAAGCCAATGTAGATTATACATTTTTAGAAACCATTAATATGGGTTATTAGTGGTACTATTACTATACTATTACTTAGTATTAGGGATTTTAAAAATATCTTTACCTTAAATATTAAACTTTAGTGAGAAACTCATCCCACACTGTTTGTATAACTGACTGAATGAATGATACCTCAAATTGTGAGGCTTGTTGAGTTTTTAAATTTTTCACAAAAGGTGAAAAAATCCAACACACTTATGTTTTCTGTTAATTAGAATTTGACAGGTGCATCGATTAGACTTATTAAATAACATTGTGTTAAGTGTGATACTGCTTTCCGGTGTTATGAAAGTTTCATCTTTGATATCACTGTTACTATAGCAACATGCAATATTCATGGCTATATAAGAATAAAATGGGCTTGACTTTGTTTATCTGTTCGTACAGACAGCGTGTGAGATGCTTCTTTAAAGGTGCACTCAGTTACTTTTATCTTTGTGTCATTTTGGACTTACATCTAGTGGCTTGGATGCAGCATAATTTACAATCAATAACTTTCAGTTTCAGATGCTATTGTAGAAATGTAGTATTTACAGTCAGCCAAGATTTCTTAAATCAATGAGTGAAAGTGTCAAATAACAGGATGGTTACTGAGATTAAGCGAGTAGTATTCGGCTGGCCATGTGATTCTAACATGGTAGCCCCCATGTGTGTACCCTCTCCTTGTACAATAAAACAGCTTTTATAAGGTTACAGAAATGACTGGAATCTTCATTTTAAATTTAGTGGTCATGATTTACTACATATATTGCAAACTTACACTTCATGTATTTGGGAGTGCACCTTTAAGCTGTTGCATGAACAGGACAATTTGAGAGGCACACCTGTTAGTAAATAAGGTTGCCAATCCCAAACACTAACTTTGTGAATGTACCAACACTCTCAGTGTTCACTTTCTTTCTCTTGTTCTCTGTGCACTCTGTTTGCTCTGTCTGTCATCAGGCCCACCTCCTATCACACGTTCACAGAAAGGAAAACAGAGTCTCCCTCTAACCCTTCATACATCTCTCCTGCCATTCCTTCAGCCATCTCACAAATTCTGGACTAGTCAAAATAATGATATCGCTAAGGAAAACACTGCCATGAGGAGGTGTCACAGCAACAGGCGATGACAGCCTCTGCTCACACATTCCACACAGGAACTATCAAGGGGGTCCATCTTTACGCACAAAAATCCCCACACACACAAACACACAACACAAAGTACCGCATCAGTAATTCCCTTCAAAAGCAGGCAAAATTCAAAGAGAACCACTCATTGATAAGGAAAAAATGGAAACAGTTTCCTAGGTATATCCCACAAAAACACTGTATGTCTGATGGGTTGTATGTGTTTGTGTTGTTTAACGGTGCATTGAGTGTATGTTGCCATCTGAATATTGGTAATAGTGGTGATGTGTAACAAGATTGATATCTCTCCACTTTTTAAAAGAATTCGGTAGTCCTGCTAAACAACCTCTGTAAGACAAACATTATTCCAGCAATACTCATTGTACAATTGCATGCTTTGTTTTTAAAGTTAATGCATATAATACTTTAGATGTTCAAACAATATCTTGCATTTACGTTCATGGAAATGAATAGACATATATAAGCCATTCATAGGTTGATTTCTGTGAAAAGTTTAAACAATGTGGTGCTATCAAAATGTTGTTCTATTTGTTGGACAATTCTGTCCAGCAAGACTAATGCAGCCAATGATGCAGATTATCTATTTGTCCAACCAATGGAAAATGGGAAGAGTGTTTGGGAAATGATGGGTCATTATTGTGGCAGTTATGTTTGGTGACACTAATGGCATAGAAATTATAAATTTCACCTTAAAACAACAGAATGCCACAGAATCTTAACATATACTTATATAACTTAATTGATAATATGCTAAATATCAACCACCAAATTGATATAATTTGTCTTGGTGTTAAGAAAAAGCATGTAATCCATCAATCAAAGCCGCTTTTATGCTGTTAACAAGCATCCACAGATCAAGCACAGCTTTGTTTATATTGTACAAAAGCACAACATACCCACCTTCTGTTTTGTTAATCAGTCACATAATAGGACCATTTCTGACTATAAAATTCTGAAGGTGCACAAAACCACTGAAACATATGCATGATGCCATTGCCTGACCACAGCATAAATTAGGCTACATTTGTGTATGATTATATTCCTGTGGTTGACAGAGGTACTGCGACTCAAGAATTATTGGCACTCTTTAATGAAGAAATTGATCAAATATAAAAACAAACACATGCAATGAATCATAATTTGGGCTCAAACATAAAGTGCCTTCAGAAACCATTCAACCATCATGTATAATTTCTCATTAGGCTTTGTTGCTAAATAAAATTACACATTTGGTAACACTTTATAATAACAGTAAACGAATAATCATGAATTAATACATGAATTAATACATATTTCTGCATAAATTAATGATAAGTTAAGGAACGGACTAATCAGGAACTAATGAAGAGCTAACATTAATTACAACATGAGTCAACATGAACACAAATTATGATTTTAAAAGAATATCTCAGCTCTGTAGGCCCATACAATGCATGATGCAAGTGAATGGGGATCACATTTTTTAAGTTCCAAAAAGCACATAAAACAGCATAAAAGTAATCTTTATGACTCTAATGGTTTAATACATGTCTTTAAGAGTGATGATATACATTTTGGGTGAGAATAAACCAAAATGTATCACTTTACATCTTGCCATTGCAGTCTCTAGGCACAATCAAGATTACACTTTATAGTGCTCGACGCGTGCACAGAGTGCTAGATGGTGCAACGAAGTGTAATTGAGTTTGAAATCATGATGGCCAAGGAAATTTATTGTGAAAAGTTCTATTCTGGTCTGATCTCACCGAAAACTGACTGGACAACTTTAGAAGTCATAGATTAAACCACTGGGGTCATATGGATTACTTTTATGCTGCATTTATGTGATTTTTGGAGCTTAACCATTTTGGTCACCATTCACCATTTTATGGACTAACAGATCCGAGATAGTCTTCTAAAGATCTTTGTTTGTGTTCTGCAGAAGAAAAGAGTCACACTCATCTGGACTGGCATGATGTGAGTGAATGATAAGAGGATTTTCAATTTTACATTTAATCATTGCCACCAACCCATTCTGTGTGATTCTCCATTCCTTTTCCTTCATATTCACCCTATCACTGTCGGTCCTACCACTCAGTTCACTCGTCATTTATATACAGGCCATATCCGAATCTCAGCTTTAACATCATGACAAACATACCAAATAATATGTGATTTATCTGGGATGAATACTAGTGAAGTACATGTTTATTTGATAGTATGTTTATAATGATGTGCCCCACCAAGTATTCATGACATGATGATGCATTAACAAGTCATGGATTGATGGGTAGTTAATAATGAGTTTGTAATGATACACATGCACTGAAAACCTGATATTTATCCTTTTGAACCAGTGAAATAAAGACCAAGATTTCTTTTAAAAGAGCTGCTTATTTGAAATTACAAATCCACCAGCATAAATGACATAAAAAACACAAAGATTCAAGGAAAAAACACATTTAATGTGAAGAAAAAAACAATACCGAAAGTCAAGTGTCACTCTTCCACAAAGATGCTTTAAATGAATTCAGTCTCTTTTGAAAAATATACAGACTCAAAAGAAAACCAATTCATACCTGCTAGACATATCAGACACTTTTACATGATATATAAGTGTTTCATCTCTCTTTATATCTCATGATGTCAAATTGGAAATGCTAAAAACGATGTTAGCACTTAATTCATTCAAACAACAAAATGAATTCAAATACTCCCCTTAACATCATCAAAATGGATATTATGAACACTCTGACTTCAATCCTTAATTCAGTACAACAAAACAGCCAATCATTTTAGATTAAAAATGTCAGCATTACCATAGGAAATAGTGGCAAGCAACCAGCCAAAATTCTCCACGTACTGTAGTTCCGGGCAAAAATTTTGAGAACTATCTGCACTTGAAATCGATCAAGTTAACACAATAAATGATTGAAAGTTTACATGCACAAACGTCCACAGAAAGTAAAGATAAATTACTATTATTAACAATGACGATGAAATGATGATGATGATGATCCAATCATTATCATAATTTTTAATTTAGATTTTGAGTACTCACAAATTAACCACAAAAAATAATGATATATATATATATATATATAACAAATATTGATCCAGCAACATAAAGACAACCTTTCCTTTTCTATGTTCCAGATGATGAGTGAATTGAGTAATAGAGTGAGTATGAGGACAGAGGATAATGTAAAATGTGTTGAGATCAAATTATTTGTTGATCATTACAATTTTTTGTTTTTCTTAGTTTTTATGTCCATTTAAATATGTCAGAATTATACTGCGTTATTCAATGATGTTGGTGATTTTTATAATTATAATATTTTATACTTTTAGCTGTCTGCAGTTGCTAAAAGTATAAAATATTATAATTATGACAATATTAAATATGAATGTTTAATTCAAGGTTGAAGTACTTCACATTCTTTCTTATAAAGGCTGTTTGATTTAGTTTATTCCCTAATGTTAATTAATGCATTAACTATCAAACATGTACTAACATGGAATTAAGATTACCGTTATTAATACATGAATTCGTATGATTCATGTTTGTAATTAATGTTAGCTCATCATTAGTTCCTGATTAGTCCAATCCTTAACTCAACATTAATTTATGCAGAAATAACTATTACTTCAGGTAATTCAGTATTAATTCACGATTATTCATGCACTGTTTTTATAAAGTGTTACCACATGTTTTTTCAACTCTGAAAGAAGAAATCCTCTGTGATGTGACGATAAATTTTTTTTATTATATTAACATTGTATGACATGGCGTACACATGTGTGGATGTTGTATTTTTGCTTTGCTAAATACAATGCATAATTTAAATTAATTTAAACTGACTGATGTCAGTTCAGGAGACTCTGGGCTATCAGTAAAGGGATAAATGTTCAATGTACCGAGTCATGTGACAAAGCAACATGGTGCTGACCTAGGGTGGCCAGACGTCCGGTTTGTTCCTGGGACAGTCCCATATTTAAGCAATTTTTCTTGTGTCTTATTCTGAGAAAAATATGTTTTTCCCGTATTTCCCCCCTCCTAAAATTTCTCTATCCCAATGTGGCTTTCTCAGACACACGAGTATTCTAATCAAAGGTAGCCAAAGATACAGCTTGTAAAACCAATAAAATCACACCATGTTATTTTAAGTACATGATTAGATTAAACTATCCAATCACAATCCCCTATCAATCGATGTCGAGTTAGTGAACTGATTGAAGAGTCAGTTTGACAAAGCACACAGATGAAATTGCGGCTGGAAAAATGTCTAAGAAGCATGCATGTACATTTAATGAGGATCTTCAAAAAGAGTTTAAATAAAGGAGTCACAGACAGAGCCTAGTACAGGCAGGTGTGAGATTTGTTGAGCTCGCTTTTCCATAGCCCATGAAGGTCGCACCGACATCACGCAGCATGTTCAGACAAAAAAGCATGTGGATGCTGCTAAATGTGTCTCTCAACGAGTGTATTTTTAAAAAATCTGACAAGGTGCAAGCAAGTGAAGGACTTTTTGCTTATCATTCAGTTTTGCGTGACCATTTCTTCTGACCGCACTAAATCTGAAGCTGTCATGTGTCACTCACTTTTTTGTAGCTGGACTAACAGAAATTACTGCAGCATGGCAACACATGTTTCCTCTCTCTTGGTCCAGCTCTTGAAAGAATACTACACATTTTCAATGGTCTGCGTGCATACTTTCTTTCACAAGAAAAATGCCCAAAGTTTCTAAGAGACATTTTCAGCGATCCTTGCACTAAACTTTGGATTGGATTCGCACTCAAACAAACAGACACTTTTAACTGTACACTGGAGATAGTAGACACAGAAGTGGCTTTGCACATTCATGGCCTGAGAAACGTCTTGCAGGTCAGGCTGGAGGAATCATTCATACCCTCTGACATTAAAAAGCAGTTGGATGCCCTGGTTGAAGCTGGTGACATGCGAGCGGATGACATCTTTTGTGCATTGAGAATCTTTTATTCAGCATTGGTGGATTGTCTCCAAAATTGGAGCCGCTCATTGGAGAACACAGAAAAAACTTGAGTGGGCCCTACTGAGAGACATCACAGAGTGGAAAGACATTCAAAGCAGCCTCGAACACTTCCACTCCAGAATCCCCGTTCTTAGTTTGATTGATGAAACCATGCTCTTTGATGAGTGAGCTTGCACGAAAAACATTGTCACACATAGCATCACTGAGTTGAACATGTACAAGATGGCCATATCTGAGAGATGGACAGAAGTTTTTCGTGAGCTGGAGAGCAAGGCCATCAACTTCAGAGTCTAAGCCAAGGTCATGGAGTTTGTTTTATGCCAGCCTGGGACATCTGCATCTGTGGAGCGTGTGTTCTCATTAATGAACGCAGCATGGACACCGGATAAATCTTGAATCAGTGTAACAATCATGAAGGCAATGCTTTTCGTACATCTTAATGTTGGACTGGACTGCTCTGCATTTTATGATAAACTATTGAAAGACAAGCACACACTGAGAAAAACTGCTGCCAGCAAAAAGCACAAGGTGACAACAGTTACAGGATGCACCCTTTACTTCACATTGATCTGCACCTAGGTAAGGATATGTCAATTTAATTTTGGTGGGAGTGGGCTGTCCTGTTTTCCATAAGCAGGAATTTGGTCACCCTATGCTGACCACAGGAAAAAGGTAAGACATCTAATAAATCTAATTATTTTTTTAGTTTCATCCGATATGCCATTTTTTTAAATTTGAGCAATTTATCGTGAAACGCCACACTGCTAAACACAATGTACACTATAGTGTACAATAGCAATAGGTTTTCAATAGAAATGCTATATTTACTGTGCGTTATCACATTGAGAAATGTACTTTCAGAGGCTTTCTATGAAGATAAGATGAAAATACTGTGCATTTTGATCTGAGACCAGTGCAGACATACAGCACATTGGAGGTTAAGTAATTCACTCACTTGCTTTCCTATGAAGCCAAGTGCATTCAATCCAAACTTCCTGTCAAAAGTTCAGTTTCGGGCTGCAGATGATGTTTGAACCACTGAACATATTTGGGAGACATGGGAAAATGGTAATCAGAACATAGATTCAGAATTTATAATGTATAATATTTTAACATGGTTTGCAGTGACAGGATGATTGTCAACATTAAATTAATTACGTTAATTTCTGATTGGTAAAATGCTTCAGCACTGACTATCACTTGTTTATTTGAGAGTGCAAAGAGAGAAAATTTCGATTTTGCTGCCAAAGTAGAAATAACATTGTAACATAAAAGTCAAATCAATAAAAAAAAAATTTAGTTGTATAGTTTTACACCTGAGTTTATGTCACACCAAATTTCTTGATTGCATTTTAAAAACCACTGACATTCATGAAAGCTCAAAACTAAAGCAGAGCAGTCTTGTAGTCACAAGGACTAAAGAGCAACTCATGGAACGTCGATATTAAGTTGTAAAGATGAAGAAAGCTGAAGATGGTTATAAAATGATTGGTAAATCTTTAAATCTTTCTAGGGGCACTGTTAATAAAATCCACGATCCCGGTTCCGGGATTTAAAATTACGTCAGTAATAATGTACTTCCAATTGTAAATGTATGCGGAGGAGTTATGAGCTCATATCTGGTACCATTTGAAAGCTTAGAATGTCTACTTTCTTGAGATATGCATCACTTTGGCATTTGTTTTACACTAAGTAACTTATTTACAATAAATTACATAGTTCCACCCATCAAAAGTCGTGTCATAATTATGTGCGTTTTTAAACAAATATGTCTCATATCGCTCAAATATGACGCACATGTACAAACCACGTATCAAATGAAAGCTCTCATTGCCAGTAAGAAGTTCCAATAAGTCTTTTTATTGAGGTATAATCACATATCTAATACACTTCGAATGAATCATGAGGTGTACAATCAACATTTGTAAACATACAAGTGAAATTATTGAATATTTGCCGTGCTACTCGCACTAGACAGCACAGTTAGCCACAAATGCTACATAATCCTTTACCTTAAGTTATTCTCTGCAAAATGAGCAGAGAATAACTTAAGGAACCTAATTCAGTGTTTTCTGTGGTTGTGTGCCCAAGTAATCCCTCGAGTGCAGAAACACCACAAAGTAATGTTATATGATATTCAACAATCCAGGAAAATATGTAAACATCCGATCCGGATAAAGCATATATTGCCGTAAAGCTTAGACCCTCCGCTTTCCGGCAATGTCTCTCAAGATCAAATAGACCAATCAGGGGCTGTGATATTGCATCCAGACTGTGAAGTGATCACTGGGTAGGTTACGTGCCCAAAACACACAGACGCGTCTCACCAGACACCAGAGCGCATATTTACCACTTTCAACAGTGTTTTATGTAATGACAAAGGGTTTTCTGTAAAATTACACTGGGATTTTGCATTTATAGCACTGTATATGGGTATGGGGAGACTTTAGATTTGGGTAGGCGGAAAGTACACCAAAAAAGGTAATATTCCTCCCTTCAAATAAATTGAAATAGATATTAAATAAAACATGATACAGACAAAATTCCTTTTCAGGTATTTGCTGACATCTAGTGGAAACAGCCAAAACTGTCTGCATGCTGCTAGGGTTTACAGGGCTTGAGTTATACACTTTCAAAAATGAATTTATATAAAAGCGCCTCTTTTTTTAGGAGGGTTATTACTGTTCAGACAACATATATTTAATTTTTTTTTTTTTTTAGCAGTGTTTTATGCAACTTCAAAGGGTTTCCTGTAAAATGACACCAAAACTGTGTATTTAGGCCAAAGTATGTGGGAATGGGAAGCTTTTTAATTTGGGTAGGCCAAATCCAGGCGGAAATCCCCAAAAATGGCAAGGATCTTATACATTGTTACAAAATGAGAAAATAAAAAAAAACATGGCACTACCCTAACACTACTAATCTATCTACTAATCAAATGTTCCAAGTGCAACTGAACAAGAAGTTAAAGAAAGAAAGTTGCTAAAGAAGTGAGGACATCTAAAGTGTTGCTGAGCTCTTTGGCTAAAATGGGAAAATTGTTTTTACTAACACCAACAATTTCTCCAGCACTTCACATGTTCGGGCCTCTTTGAGTGAATGCCTGAAACGAAACCACTTCAAAGAATGGCCGATTGTGCACGACTGGAGTTTGTTAGAAGTTAATTGACAAAACCTGAAAGCCTTTGGAAGAAAACTTTGTGGTCTGATGAACCTTAAGTTGAGTTATTTTTCTGAAAGCAAAGCACCATGTTAACACACACAAAATTCTGACCCATATCCAGATAACACCTTCGCTAGAATCAAATGTGGTGCTCTGGAGTTGCTTTTCAGCAGAAGGACCTTGAAAACCAGAGGGAAATTCTTTAAAATGTATCTGTCAACCAGCAGGACAATGACCTAAAGCATATAACAAAAGCTATGAAGCAATGGCTAAAATGAATGGTCCACTTGGGTCCTATAATTAAATCCAGCTACATCTGTGATGTAGCTTCATCATAGTGGCAGAGTAAGACTCAATTCACATTGAAATTGACATATAAAATCTACTATCTAATTGTGAAAAGCTCAAATTGACTTTGAAGTCATGGTTGCCAGTAAAAAAAAAAGTGCCGCGTTTGACTTGAGTGGGGTTAATAACTTTAGGCCCTATATATTAGAAATGTAAGACTTTTATTCAGGAAAAAATATCTATATATTTCAGTTGTTTTTTATTTTTAAATGTGTTAAATTTATGTTGAAGGGAAAATAAAAAAATATAAAGAAATTAAACATATAATATAACTTTTTATTATATTTATTTATTTATAATATACTTTTAAACTATTTATAAATTGTATTTATTTTATTGATTTAATCACAATAATAAAAAAACATTGTGTATACTCTGTATATAGCACTATTTTTGTCTTTAATTTGCACAAAACAATTATTTGCACATCTAGAATTAAAATTGGTTGACTATCCCGAACTGTTGACTTCCCTTTTTAATTTATACCACAGGTTTTAAATAGGACTCAGATCCACAGACTGGGGTGGCTTTATAAAACACAGGTTTTATTATTCCACAACCAGTTCTCTGATGTTAACTTGTTCAGAAAAAGTCCACCTGTGGCGAAGTCTCAACCTCCTGGCAGAGACAACCAGGTTCTGAGCTAAAATATTCTTGTACTTAAAGGAATTCATAATGCCATTGATCTTTACAAGATCATCTGGTACACTCCCCAAAGCACAAATTATTCTTTACAATATTTTACTGTTGGTATCATGTGCTATTACATACATGCAATCCTCTTTAACACCAAAAATGATAATGTTTTGCATGGTTAAAAAGTTCAGTTTTGGTCTCATCGACCACAACACACAATTCCAATTATAGCTGAAATATAACTCCAGGCAAAGTTCAGGTGCTGCAATTTGTGGTTTGTGTTCAGTAATGGCTTCATTTGCACAAACTTTCCAAAGAGCTTGTTGACATTGATTTGTCACCTACCAGCTTATTTGGGAACTTGATAACCCCAAGGTTTTTCTAGAGTTTGGAGTTTTGAAACTATGACCCCTGGATTCCTCTTTGCCTCTCTCACCTCCCTGTGTGGGGGCAAAATCCACATGCATATTTTTCTGGCAAATCTGCAATTGTTCCAGACTTTTGAAACCTTTTGATTTTAGCCTTTATGCCTAGTGGCATTCAACTGTTTATGTATTTTTATACATATCTGTTACCTGATCTGAATGGTTCAACATTCATCTGTCATTTTTCTGCTGAAATATCAGTGTTTTTTTTAACTTATGGTGATGGAGAAAGGCATTTTACATGCATGCAAACTCATATTTGTACTATGGGGGAAACAAGAATTGGCGAAAGGCAGCAATACTTGGAACTGAGACCAACTGTAAAGCATTGAATTTCATGGCAGCCGCCACTTTGTTTGGCTTTAAATATTCTTTGGGTGTGCCAATAGTTTTGAAACATATGTTTTGCAGAAAAAAAGAATTGCACAATAATATGTTTATTTGTGAAAATGTATTGTGTTAAAATAAAGTAACATGACTTGCCAATGTGTTTGTGCTCAAATATAAAAATAATAAAAGCTGTAGTCTATAATTATTCAATGTTAAAATATATTCTATTAGTATAATTTATATACTATAAATACTGTATATATTATGCTAAGAGTTATTTGAACAGATCAAATTTAAGTTAGGTTAACTCAGTTATTTGAGTAGAGCCTATATCATTTCATATCAAATAAACCAATTTTCATTGTGGAACCAATGTCCATAATTGAATTTGAAACAAAAAAAAAACAAAAATGAATTTTCAGTAAATAATTTAGCCATTTGTAGGTTAATTTTCCTGAAAAGTGTAAATACTGCGGCACCATTGGCTCAACCAATGGCGTGAGCTTGGGGCGGTTATTTTTGTTTGTGAATGTTTGTGGTAAGTGTTCAGGAAACCTGTTTGACAACAGTTATTATTATTTTTTCTTTCCCCTCCCCTTCGTTTGGGGTACATATTTGGGGACAGCATTGTTCTCCCCTTCATTTGATCCTCCATCAGTGGAGGTTGTGGCTTTTCACTTCCCTCTCTCCTCATCACTCTCTCTGCATAAAGAGCTCCAGATGGAGCGGCCCAACAACAGCTGCTAATTGAATGGCACATAAAACAATTTTGCCATTGTCTCAGGAAATAACTAAATCAACAGCACATTTATATCCACTGTTGACCAGTTAAACAGAGTGTGTGTGTGAGAGAGGGAGAAACTAATTACCTGGGCTTACAGAAACACTCATGATATAATGGAGAGAGAGAGAAATGAAGTCAAAGAGGTTGGTATTTTGTCTGTGGTTGTGGTAGGTAGGAGGCTTTTCTTCAGACTTAATGAGGCTGCGATAGGGAGGTCGTGACTGCAGAGAAATGTAATGGCTGCCTTTTTGGAAGCACCTAGATTAACACTACATTGACTTCCTGAGGTTTATTACCCAAAGCAAAGCATAAGTGGGAGAAACAAACAGATAAAATTTCACACAGATATCCAAGAGAAAGGCAAACACAAAACACATGCACACAACAACAAACACAAGCAGATTTGCATATTCCAACTCCAGTTAAACTTACATGAACACAAGCATACAATAGATCACTTTGTTTTAGTATTACTCATTTTTTTAATTAATAGCCATGAGACACTGTTTGTTACAGTGATTTTACAATGGTTAATGGGTATTTAGGCATGATAAGACGCAATGAGATTAAATCACAGTAATGCATGCACATAATAAACATAATAGCTACAGCACTATCAATAAACACAAAAATGTCAACAAAAAAAGTGAGTAATATTTATTTTATTTTTTATTCTATTTATATTTTTTATATAGTTCAGTATACTTACTGTGGGCTGTCAAGCAATGTAGCAACTTGGTGCATTAATCTATAATGTGCATTTATATTCATTTTACAATGGCATCAAACTCATCCAATCAGAATTTAGAGTCAGATCTATTTGTTTTATTAAGATTATTGCAATGGCTAAACACATCTCAAATAGGTTCAGTGGGTTAAGAGTCATGTGTGTATATTTCCATTCCTTGATCATCCAACAACTTAGGTTAACCATTGGTAGAACAATTCCTAACACGCAAGGTTGAATTCTTTAACATTAGTTAACTACTTTAACACTCATGAAATAACAATGAACAATATTTTACAGCACATATTAATCTATACGTATATACTAAATACATTTTTAATATTTTTAAAAGTATATGTATATATGTTATTATAAGTTAATGAATTATGAACTAACATGAACCAAAAATTTACATTTGTATTTTTATAAATGAACAAAAACAAAAGATTAAGGAATGCTGTTAAAAAAATATTGTTCATTGTTAGGTCATGAAACCTAATGCATTAAAAGGAATAGTTCATTCGTTCATCATTTACTCACCCTCATGCCATCCTAGATGTGTATGACTGACTTTCTTCTGCTGAACACAACTTAAGATTTTTTAGAAGAATATCTCATCTCTGCAGGTTCATACAATGCAAGTGAATGGTGGCCAAAACTTTGAAGGTCCAAACAGCAGATAAAAGTAACATAAAAAATATTACATAAGACTCCAGTGGTTAAATATCTTCAGATGTGATAAAATAGGTGTGGGTGAGAAACAGATAAATATTTAAGTCCTTTTTACACTTTCACTTCCACATTTTTCCTCTATAGTTTTTGGCAATTTGCATTGCATATCACCACCTACTGGGTAGAATTCAAAGTAAAAAAGGACATAAATATTGATCTGTTTCTCACCCACACCTATTATATCGCTTCTGAAGATATGGATTTAAACACTGGAGTCATAAGGATAACTTTTATGCTGCCTTTATTTTGCTTTTTGGACCTTCAAAGGTCTGGCCACCATTCACTTGCATTGTGTGGACCAACGGAGCTGAGATATTCTTCTAAAAGTCTTCACTTGTGTTCAGCAGAAGAAAGAAAGTAATTTGTGGGTAAACTATCCCTTTAACTAATGTTTACAAATGAAACCTTATTGTAAAGTGTTACTTAAAAATCTACTTCTGATTGTGAGCTTTTTTAGGAACATTATAAAAGTTAAAAGAGTATTAGACTAACACACAAAGATAAATATTTCCTTTATTAAATGCTAAAACTAGTAATTGTCAATAGCCAACAGCACCGGAAGAAAGAAAGTCATACAGATTTGGAATGACATGCGTGCGAGTACGTGATGACAGAGTTTTCATTTTGGGGTGAACTATTAATTTCAAGCTATACATTAAAGCTCAAATGATATCTACTGTATAGTTAAATTACTGTGCTCCAAAAGATCTGTAAACACCTCCCCTTCTCTCAAGGAGCATTTTGTACTGACAAAAGTGCTTCCAGTAGTTGAGAGGAGTTTCTGAGAGAGGAGGTGTGTAAGCTGTTGGATTGCGGGGGAGAAGGTCAGAGGAAGTTTCACGGAGCGTGTTGGATGCCATAAAGGCATCAGTCACCACTGACACACACTACGGCTCCATCAGGAGAAGTTTCTTACTCCTGACTCATTTATTACACACACAAAATCAACAGCTCAGTATCACAGAGCATACACACAGCAGACCCTGTACTCCCATCCTTGCTCTCCCTCATAAACATCATCTTCCCCTTCTTCTCCCCTCTACATCTGTGTGTGGGAAAGACGTCTCTATCTTTCTCTGATAAGTGAAGAGGGACGTGGTGGCTATATTTTATGACATCATGAGACATGAGATGAGAACATTCCTTGAGACGCTTGTCCCCATGGCAACCTGCCAAATGTGGGCGGGGCCTCAGGGGATACTACAGACTGAACATTTTGCACAAAATATACTTGAAAGTCAATCAGGACTTGCAAAAAAAGAACATGAAAATTAGAAGGAGCTGATGATAGAGTGATAAGATGGAGGAATAAGCTTACGCCTTCGTTCCTGCATTAATCACATTTATAGCATTTCATTTGCTGATAGCAGCGGTCCCTCCTACCTTTTTCAGACATCGTTATGCAGAAATTTTGTAGTGCAAGCGCTGTGTCCACAGCCAAGCCGTAGGTTATTTATTGGCCGGCAGAAGAGAGAAAGAGGGGGAGCGAGTGATGGGGAAAAGAAATGAGTGAGTGTGTGATCGGCTGCGGCCTTATTAGTGTGATTTACAACAGAACCACATTAGCTCAGCTTCATGAAAGCCCGAAACCCACAAAGATATACACACATATACACACAGACAATTACATACATGAAAAACATAGTTTCCCTCTGTAAGTCTGAGTCCAACATTATGGAATTCATTATTTTATTGTTTTGAGGCAAAATACATTAAAAATGAAGATGTTTTACACACTCTCATTTTCTCTCAAACACACACTTTCAGAGGAAACCCAGTATTGAAATGTTTCTCATGAACCTTAATGCCACATCGTGATTTAAAATGACTCTCACCTAAGAAGAGGGAAATATGGCACACAAAAATCTAAAATATTCACACACACCCAGTTGCTCTGTGAGTACATTAGACAGTTTGTGTGTTTTTTTTAAATAAAAAGTAAAAAGATGACTGGAGCGACAGTAGAAATGACAGATGGGGAAGTGTGTGTGTGAATGTTTTCATGCTCTTCTGTTCTAGAAGGCATTAGGTGCTAATAAAGACCTCAGAGCGAGCGGTTCGTGTTTAACATCTGTGAAAGCCATCAAGCAACAAAGAGGTGGTCTTTGACTCTCGCTCGTTCCCTTTCTCGCTCTGTTTTATTTCATTTTTCGGCACATATTGACTGTAAAAGGCAAAATAAAAACAAAATGAGCAAAAGCGAGAAAAATGAAATAACCTCAGCAACACCACTAAGTTATATGCTCTGTTCCAAACACTAGTGATCTGCCTCAGAGGCAGAAAGCTGTTCCACAAAGCATCTTAATTAAGCTGCTTCCTAATTGATCTAATCTTATCCAAATTATAAGGCAGCATTCCATGTATCTTTTGTGGAGAAGGCAACCAAGTCTGCATTGCGATGAGTTAAGTGAAAAAATGAATTAAAGATGGTGGATGAGGAAAGAGAATGCTGATTATAAATAAACTTACAGTATATTTCATTCTATTGTAAAAAGCAGCTTCGACCAGTACATTTTAAGTCTAGGGCTTCATTGTGATTCATGCCATTAAGAAAACACAGTTTCACAAGGAATAAGACATTGTATACATTATATCATACATTACATGGCAGTCAACAAATAATACCAACACTTCCAAGCACAAAAGCCAGAACCAAAGATGTCTAATACCAAGAAAAAGCTCTGTAATAATATTTGAGATTTTAATTTAGCTTGGAATAAATGTAGTTTTGTCAGGGTACACAGTTACTTTTCAAAACTTGATCCGACACTAAATGCTCAAGCAGCCTAATTTACACTTAGAAAACTCCTGATGTTGTTATAAAAATGCAAAAAGCACTTAACAATTTAATTGAAGTGAAAATCAGTCCTCCTTTCCTGTTTAATTATTCAATCATCATGCAAAACATCTCAGGATTTTAAATCCATAAGGATCTCTTTCTCAATGGTGATGTGGAGGTGACAGCCGACTCGTCGGCATCTTGCGTTCTTTCATTTCAAATTACGTACATCACTTAAAGTGCGATTGTGTCACTCAAGGCCAGCTAGAAGGCGTGGTAAAACTGACACGCTGACTTTAGATGCCCATTCACTTACACTGTTGAGGGATTCTGTGGAAATTCAGAAGGCCTGACGGGGTGAAGCGCAGACTCAGACTGCTCTAAAATAACATTTTGACTCTACTGAAGGAGTAGGGTTAATAATAAAAATAAATATTCCTGTTGACTGTATGTAATTTACTACTAAACTAAAATACAACTCACTTTTGTCGCCACTCTGTGTACATTTCACCTTACCAACACTTCCAGCTTTGGACACTGGGGGTAGTGGTTTCTAATTTAGGTAAGCACAGATCGATTTCAGTAGCAGATATTTTCGACCTGCTGTTGCCGAATTCACAGTGTGATCAGTGTGGATTTCTAGAGTGGGTTTTTGCAGTTTTCATACTATGATTTCTCTAAATCTGAGAAAAGTTGAGACCCAATTTTGGTCATAACTCAATAGCGACTAAAATGTGTAGCGTTTTGATTTGCATGAAAGTATAGTTCAGTGTAATTGAAAAAAGATGATTTGACCAAATATTTATGTGTGCAATGTATTGTGATTCATATTAGGGTATTCTGCTATTAGCTAAGCAACACTCTGTCGTCAAACAGGCTAAACGTTTTTTGCCTATGTAAAGTGTTCCAGAGAGGTTACTTGGGAGCTTTGCTGATGGTAAGGATGCTACCTTGAAAGGCAGCTGCAGTTGGTAGAAGTGAGGCAGCTCACTAGGTTTTGAAACAGATCTATACTACAGTATGAAGTCATAATTATTATTCTCTTTCATACAGACACACATACCCACCAACACACATGCACACTTGTTGATTGGTTAGTGTTCCTTCTTCAATCATTCTGAACCCTCTTGAGTCTTTCAGCAAGAATCTCAAAAGCCACACACACTCTCAAACGCTCTCTTGAGGCTGACAGCAAGGTCAACAACCACATTAACACAAACACAGGGATGCATTTCAGCAAGAGTCTTAATGACCATACAAAGAAACAGTGTGTCATTCGTGCTCTGTGAAGCACCACTCACTCTAGTGTTATCATCAGCCCCGTCACTCTGACCATTCTACGATAACTCTATGCTCGAATGCATCCAGACAGACCTGAAACGTTCATGTCACTCCTACTTTATCTCTCTTTATATGATAGGATGCCTAGGAGATGTCACCCATTATCGCATACAGAACGATACTGTTGATGTATTGCTGGTTTCTGTCACAAACACAGCTAACAGAGCTATTACACATCTACTAATAACAGTACACACAAAAAAGCGCATAGGTAGTCCATGGACATTTATTCACAGTGTAATTTGGGATGTACTCTCAATTAATATTGTCATATAAACTGTACGTTATAAAATACTGTTTAAAGTAGTTAAAGATGGATTATAGCACGTCACATTGCAGGACATGTAAACTTCAGAATAGTAGTTCATGTAAACTACCCACGTTTATGAACGTGTTACATATTTTATTACTTACAATGTTTAAATGTTACTTGGTTTAGCCTGGTTGGGCCACCAACTACATGTTTATGTAGTTTATATTATTAAATATACATATTAGTCAATTTAAATATAATTGTATTGCGTGGTAGTGTATCTACTGTATGTTTTCTCTCCTGGCTAAGTTAGCTGTTGGTGTGGTATATCTGGGTTGTATATGATTATTGAGTTTGTACATTTATGCGTCAATTGCTCCATGTTGCCTCCATTCAGGATCGTAGAGTAAAACCACACTGTTTTGCATAAGCGTTTTTACGTATTAATGTCTATTTATGTGTTTCTTCACAGTCTATTCTTCCCTTCCTTCATTTCTGACATGCTTCTTTTCAGTCTCCTATAGACAGTTGAAAGACAGAGGGGAAAAATAAGTGATTACGCAGGGCACTTCAGTGGCTAAAAAAGATTATTACTGTTCTTTCACTATGTTGTAAAATAAGAACAGAGCTTTTGAAGATAAGCAACTAGTGCAAATATTTAATACTTTTACTAATGTTCTAGATTAGAGGAGAGCCCTAGATAAGTCTATAAAACATTAATAAAACTCATAATATCCTGTTTATTTTCTAGAGCTTTTGTTCCTCTATTTAAGTGACAAAACCCTCTAAAAAGAACAAGTATGCCCTCTTTCCATTATGTTAATTTAACATGTTATGTTATTTCATAAAAATAAAAATAAAGGCTGTAAGCATTACTATAATTTGTATGTCTCTGCCTATATGTATCTGCACTATGAACGTATCTTCAGCATAAATAAAGGTATAAAGGAAGAGACATGGAAATCTGACATGGCCAGAATGCAAACTTTAATTTTACTCTGCAAATTACTGATTTCAGGTCACTTTGTTTTGAGGCGTCACAATGGAAACATATTTGAGTGGATTACTTATAAAGGATTGTAAAGAATAAATGAGTTTTAAAAGGATTTTATGTGCAAACTTTCTCACTCAACACACACACACACACACACACACACACACACAGAGAGAGAGAGAGAGAGAGAGAGAGAATTGAAATTGAGAGAAGCAGAAACACACATTCATGTTTTGGCAGTGAAAAAGTCTTCCTTTCTCTTTTTAAGATTTTAATTGCATCCGTAGGGAAAATACTTCTTTTGACAGGTTAGTGTTTCTTTTTGAGAGAGAGGGATTGAGAGAGGTGGCATTTGTTTATGGCACAATTCCTGTGTACCAACTTTATACTTCAAAATAACCAGGCAGATTATAAAGTATAGCGGTGACCACATAAAGACTCCAGAAATGTGCAGTTAAGAGAGGCCTATTATGGATTTCATTAGTAAAAACTCATACACCCACATACTCATAAACACTCAAAGACAGTGAATGGAGAAATCTGAAGCCAGAAATAAATGGTGCATAGTAAGGGCATGTGTTGTGATATATCTGTCTCTCGAATCCTTTTTTTATGCACAGATGGCCTTAACAAAAGTATGTGAGCCTGCAGTAGGCACACTTCAGAAAAGATTCCTGTATGGAGTTTAAAGGTAGTAGAATAGCATAATTAATGCCACATTTGAGTTGACAAATATGTTTCAGGTTATTTCATAATTATAATACAGAATAATAAAAATTATTGAATTAATGAATGCAGTGGGGTTTAAAAGTTTGAGACCAAATATCAAAATCTGGGACTTTTTCATTTAAACCTGGAAATAAACAATGAATTAAAAAGGTTGAATAAATAAAAACAAACAAATTATGTTATGAGGTAAAATGAATAAGAAATACAGTACGTAAAATTCGTAAAAATGTTATATTAAATTAGAAAAGAATGCTAAAGAGAAGCATTTTCACTAATGTTCTCAGACTTTGGGACCCCACTGAACATACATACAAACATTAGATTACAAAAAGAAAAAAAATCATAATAAATGTTACTCACAATCCCTTTTAGACAAAAAAAATCTTAAACCTTGTGAATGCATTTAAATATAGGCACTGCATGAGTGTATTTGTGTGTGTGCCCATTTTGGAAGGTGTGAAAGTCATTAAGTGGCTAATTGAGGCTTGTCTTGTGTCTTGAACACAAGACCCCCCTTTACTGTAACCTTTACTGTCACTCCTTTCCTCTGATGGTTTTAACAGCTCAGCTATGCCCTAAAAGACCACCCACACATGTATGAATGCATGTAGACACCGACACATTCATATGTGATGAAGAAATTTCATAATCTTGGAATCAAGGATAGAGTGTTTGGTACAGGACCAAGAGAGCAGATTAAGTTCAAAAGCAGTTAGAGCTTCCAGAAAGAGCTCACTCTTCTCTTTGTTCTACAAATCCAGATTACAGCCCCAAAATGACATCATTGGGTCTGTGCTGGTTTCAACAACAGATTTTTGTCATCTGCAAATCATCTGCAATTAATCGCAATACACCCAGCAGATTACCATTATCACTATTACAACATTCCCCTCTGCTGTCTGGAGACAACAATCCTCCAACATCCTCCAGTCTATTGCAGTACACTGAGCTCTGGGCAGTTGTTGCAAATAGTTGATTTTACAAATTGCGTTTCAGAAAAAGTTATTTAACATTCTACTACGAATTCACAAGAGCCTCTCAATACAGAGCAAATGGATGCTTTCATGCAATGCTTTCCCATGAATCAAACAGCTCTTGATTCAATTAATCATGCAATTTAGTAATATACAAGAGTTGATAAAGGGGGAAAAAAGGGGGAGCAAGCAAATGTTCAATAACTCAAATTAGTTTCTTATACTGACTTAATGCTCTTCATCTAAAGATGAATCCGGTAAGACTGCATAAGGATGCATAAGATAGCCAATATTTAAAAATAATGCATATTTGTATGTGTAAATGGAGTTAATGGAAAGAAGGAGGTGAGAACCGGCTTGACAATATAAACAACGTTTAATTAAATAAAAACACACACACAAACACACACATATGACGGACAGCTGCCCGTAAACACTCTCTCTCTCTCTCTCTCTCTCTCTCTCTCTCTCGCACCACCATCCGCAGTCGGCCTTTATCCCTCTCGGAGGTTTGATTAGCCTGATAAGGGACCGGGTGTGTAGAATCAGACCTGGCCCCGCCCTCCGCCCTGTCACAGTGCGCATTTATGAAAACAAATAGAGCGCAAAAAATGACCGGCAACTTTTTCAGCTGTCATGGTTCTGGAAGAATTTTTCTTTCCCAATTCATTTTTTCCATTGAGATTTCATTAAATCCTTTAAAGCCATGAATCAAACCAACCTTCACTGGGGTTAATCACAACATCACAAACTTTGATTTGAAGCAAAAAAAAGTATATGAAAATCAAACAAAAAGATAAAGGTAAAAGACTATGTACTTACTGTCTTCCATGAGGGCATAAACTACAATCCCAGGAAGAATTGCAAATGAAGCATTCGATTAAAAAACAATATAAAAATATAAAACTATTGATTTAAAGTTGTTGATTATACGTATAGAACCAATATATTTTAATGCTATTGCCAAATATTCTGATATTTGCAAATATGCAAGTAGTTTGTGAGTGTAGGGAGACCACTTCGATTGCATCTTTCACAGTACGTCATGTGAGAGGGTATATGTGTGTGGGCATGTTTATGTGGTTTACGAATTTTTTAAGGTTACAAACTGGTAATTAAAAGAGTATTATGCTATAAATATGATTTATGAGGACATTTCTAGTGTCCCCCATAATTCCAATCAATTAAAAAACAAAAACAATGTTAAAATGCAGAAATTGTTTTGTGAAGGTTAGGTTTAGGGCAGTGCCGATTTCTCAGGGCCAGCAAAGCCTTCTCTGCTGGCGTAACGTGCCAAATAAATACATTCTCATTGATCTTTATGTATTTTCAATCACTTTCCACTCTTAATTAATCTACAAACAAATAGCAAAAAACAAAAAGTTTATCCAATCAGAATCGATACTTACAAGCAAAGTGTGACAACAGTTTCACAAATCACATGCCCGAAGCCATGCTCCTTAGCCGAAGAGGCGCGTGAGTCTGAGCTTCACCCCGTCAGGCCTTCAGAATTTCCACAGAATCCCTCAACATTGTAAGTGAATGGGCATCTAAAGTCAGATTGTCAGATTCATCAGCCAATCAGATTGATTGATTTGTTCTTGGTGGGTGTGAGCTTTAGGATATGTCCCAGTCCACGCCTTCTAGCTGGCCTTGAGTGACACAATCGCACTTTAAGTGATGTACGTAATTTGAAATGAAAGAACGCGAGATGCCGACGAGTCGGCTGTCACCTCCACATCACCATTGAGAAAGAGATCCTTATGGATTTAAAATCCTGAGATGTTTTGCATGATGATTGAATAATTAAACAGGAAAGGAGGACTGATTTTCACCTCAAGTAAATTGGTAAGTGCTTTTTGCATTTTTATAGCAACATCAGGAGTTTTCTAAGTGTAAATTAGGCTGCTTGAGCATTTAGTGTCGGATCAAGTTTTGAAAAGTAACTGTGTACCCTGACAAAACTACATTTATTCCAAGCTAAATTAAAATCTCAAATATTACTACAGAGCATTTTCTTGGTATTAGACATCCTTGGTTGGTGTTTTTAAAATTTCAGTTATTTGTTTACTGCCACATAATGTATGATATATTGCATATGATGTCTTATTCCTTGTGAAACTGTGTTTTCTTAATGGTATGATTCGAACTGAAGGCCTAGACTTAAACTGCACTGGTCGCAGCTGGGTTAGGGGATAGAATCTATAGTTCATCCAGAATAAAAATCATTATGTCTATGGAGAGTCCTAATAAGGATAGCTGCACCAACGTGTGTGTGTGTGTGTGTGTGTGTGTGTGTGTGTGTGTGTGTGTGTGTGTGTGTGTGTGTGTGTGTGTGTGTGTGTGTGTGTGTGTGTGTGTGTGCTTTTACCGTCTCTCCAATATTTGTTATTTAGTCTGTGGTTATGAAAAATGTGCACACCACACACATACACATTCTTTCTTTTACTCTTTTACTCTCTCTCTCTCTCACTATACACACACACAGCATGTTCAAACAGCCCTGCATGGTTTTGCAGGCCAGTGTATACCCAGCTCTGTCCAGATAAAGGGGAGAGAGAGGCCTATCTGAGGGGCAAACGGACAGACATTAGATTACTGTTAACAGGACAATGTGAATGCTACATGCATGAATGTCTGTGTTTGTTTGTTTTTGTATTTTCAAACAATACATAAGGATAACATTGTAGTAGCCTACTACTCCATCAGTGTTTCTGAAAAACTATTTACAAAGTTTTGTTATTTCTATTAATTATCTCACAGAACATGACAGTCCACGTTTAAATTAAAGTGTCTATGTGGAGAATCTCTGTTTTAAGACATTTCCATTATATACAGTATATTAGATCATAAGAATAAGCTGAATAAATTATCAAAAAAAGAGTTAGAGGATAACAGTTGGCCCTGTGAGAGGATGAGAATGCAAGAAAAAATAAACAAAGGCCTGAATGAATGTTCGATCTGTGTTTCACATTCTAAAAACAGTCTATTTATTTTTTAAAAAGAGACATGGCAAATCTTAAATTATTCATCACCCTAAACTGGTAATTGCAAAACTGGATAAAAAAAAAAATCTCTATTCCAATTACTAGATGAAATAAACTGTTTTTAGAGCCAAGTTTAAAAAAGAATTGATTGGCATTTTGGTCCTGATTTTATGATTAGCATGATTATGTTTCTCTGTTTTTGCAAATGTTTGATTTCTCTATGGGTTAAAAGCTTTCTGAAGAATGTGGCTTTTGGTTTGGGGTATTTTTGAATCCAACGCAGTAAAAAATCTCCCACATTTTAACAGTCTGTTTCAAACGCAACCTCACGTTCCTTTTTTCCTCTTTTCTGTCTTTTTTTGAACCGCCAAAATTTAATGAAGTTTCAGATGGAGGAGATCCCTGTTGTGCTTGTAGGATTGTAAAACTGTGTTTCCTGGTTCAAAAGAACCAAGGAAAGGAAATGTTTTATATTTATTAAATAGGCTACCAAAGAAAACTCTGTAAAACTTATAGATATGTTTGTTAACTTTGTGGCAGCTTAATGCAGGAATAAGTAAAACAAGTGTTATAATGTCCTCAAATATAAAAATAACAAATATAGAACACTGTTATAAAAAAATCTTAATTATAATTGAATTAAATTACACAAATACTTTCCATTGCTCAAAGTAAACAATTTAAGGAACAGTTCACAAAGGAAAATTCTGTCATCATTTACATAGCCGCATGTTGTTCCAAACCCATGTAATCTTCCATGGAAAACAAAAGGAGATGTTAGGTAAAGTGTTCGCCTCAGTCACCATTAAGATTCACAACATCTTTTGTCCACACAATAAAAGTGAATAGTGACTGAGGCTAACATTCTACCTTACATCTCCTTTTATGTTCCATGGAAAAATAAAGTCATACAGGTACATGTGTAAATGATAACAGAACTTTCATTTTTTGGGGAACAAGTCACTTTAAGAAGGAGATTACAGTAGATAAAGTACATTCTGCCTTTTAGTTGCATTGATAGTCCAGTTTATTCTGTTAAATAAGCTGTTAACCTTTCATTCTTTCCAGTAGTCCAGAGTAAGGTGTAAGACATGTTAATTAACATAATGCTGCCAACCCACAGGGCATCTCATTACAGCACAAGTGTATTGTGAACAAAAGAGAGACAGAGACAATGGTGCCTGGCTCCCTCTTGTGTTTAAACTTGAAATGTACTCTTCAGTGATCAGTCAGATGATTTACTGGCTAAGTTGCTCCAATTAGAGGTAATATACTAAGAATTATCTTAGACTGATGCATGTAGATGCTCACATATAAAAAATATGACTAAAGCAATGTAAAAGTGTACAATTAAAATAAAAGTCAAATCCTATATTTCAATTGTATGTGTCAAATTGAAGCTGTAAAAGCGCCAGTGTATTAGTGTATACACTGTCATAGTCCACCTTAAAACAAAAATTCTGTGCTCATTTATTCACCCCCACATTGTTCCAAACCCATATGCTTTTCTTTCTACCAAGAAACACAAAACATGATGTTAGGCAGAATGACAGCCTCGGTCACTTTTCAATTTCATTGTACAGAAAAAAACGATTCTATGAAAGTGAATGGTGACTGACACTAACATACTAACTAAAATCTCTTTTTGTGTTACGAGGAAGTTGTACAGGTTTGAAACAACATGAGTAAATGATGACAGAATTGTTATTTTTTGGGTGAACTACAATTGTAAAGCAGAGGCCTCTGGGTCAGGGCTTGGTCACACACATGAAATCTCCATCATATTTATATAAAAATCCTTTCACTCTCTAACTGTCCCTCTCCATAAGAGAGAGAGAGAGTGGCCAAGCCAATAAAGTTTTGTCCCGGTGGGAAAGCAGATATGGTCAATTTGGACTCCATGCATGTCAATGTCACTGACTGTAGCAGTCAAACATGTGTGTGGAGGAATGGTCCGCATATCACAGAATCTGATCGACTGCACAGGAACAAAAGTTTTTCAACACTGCTCCCCAGGATCCAAAGTTATATCACCCATTGCAGCAGCACAAGTTACATGCGCCCTCACATAAATGGATTTAGTGCATGCACAACCCTGAAGCGTTTAAATGGCTTAAAAGACAATGCAATACTTTCTGACCCAGAGAAGGTGAAAATAAAATCAGACACACTCAAACACTCAAAGGAACACCTAAACTTGCCATGACTATTTAATCTCTCTCTCACCCCAAAACACACACAATCTATGAAAGTTCCATCCATCCATCACATTCCTTTTCCTTTCCTTTTTCTGTGTGTCTGATGAATCTGATGAAATTGTGGGGGTTTTTAAGTGCAAAAAGCTTTCTTTAAGGGGTAGGGTTTGGGTTAGGGTTGGTCAAGAATAATTCTAATTAGCTTTATGTAAAAAAAATAGAAGTCTATGGAATGTCCTCATTTTGATGGCCAAACATGGGTGGGTGTGTATAATGCTGCATACACATCGTGTCAGAATAACCGTAATTAAGAATTTCCATTTGCAAAAATCTTCGTAGAACTTGTAATTACAAGTTTTAAACTTGAAATTCTATGAAAGCTCCAACTTGGCAGTGGTAATGTCAGGTAAAAAGAACCAATATGGCAGCAACATCAACAGTTAAAGGTAGTGAACACATATTTCTGTTTGATATGCCATTGTATTATGCAATTGTTATCTGGAGCGCTTTCTTTGATCTTAAACATATAGAGGTGATTTCATGAATTCATGTTTTGATAAAAAATGTTCTGTTGTCAACAACAAAGCCATTTTGGCATTATTAGTATTGCCATAGAAGTGAATAACTTCCGAGGTCCCAGCACATGAACAGCTCAGAGTAGAATCTCTGAGTTGCCATCTCGTAATACAGTAATTCCGACACAATGTGAATACAGCAGAATTCTAGAATTATATTAATGAAATATTCTAGAATCAATACTCGGGCAGTGCATCAGTGGCAATTATCTCTCCTGAGCAGCTGGAATGTGTTGTGTGTGTGTGAGTGTGTGTCTGTAAATTCCATCTGAGGGTCAAATGTCAAATGTCAGGCTCTTACACATATGTCTTCTCAACAGGAGCCTCTCAACATCTCTCAGTTGATCACACACATGCACACAAACAGTCTATTTTCTGTTGGTGAGAGATTTGGTGACAAGGCTAATATGAATTTGATAATGAACATTTGTATTAGTGATTCATTGGCAGTGTGATTCACATGAATCTTTGTTTAAAGCTGAAGAGTGTAATGTTTTTATTGTTAAAATACTTTATCCTATCTCAATTTAATGTGCAGAGACAGCTAAAGTAAGCCATAAGTAGGTTCATTTCTTCAAAATGTGTAAACACTGTGGCGCTATAAAAAATGTGTTCTGTTTGTCTGAGCATCAACCAGTGGCATAAGTTTGGGGGCGGGAATGTCTATTTTGACTGACCAGTGTTCAGGAAGTCATTATTTTTGTAATTCACACTTTAACTTTAGATAGTATTTTATGTGTAACTGAGGGTCAGATAGAGCATGCATGGCAAGCCCTCAGGTGCGTTTGTCCACTTGAAACTTTAATTGGCTGGACGCTCACTGGTTCACACAGACATTGACATTGTGATCTTTCAAACCCTGCAGTACAGAGAAAGGGATCCAAGAATCATGCTGTGTGTGTGTGTGTGTGTGTGTGTGTGTGTGTGTGTGTGTGTGTGTGTGTGTGTGTGTGTGTGTGTGTGTGTGTGTGTGTGTGTGTGTGTGTGTGTGTGTGTGTTTCTAGGTAGTTATGCGGGTGGTTAGCGGCAAATTGAAATTCCATCCATCCCCTTTACCCCCAGCCCAGTCCGGCACAGCTGAAAGTCAAAATGTGCCCCTCATCACCCTTTTTAAAAAGTTTCTTATCCAAACAGGAAGTTGCCTCCTGACCTGCGGGATGTAAGAGAACACCAGTGGAAATTTCATTACACTGCACTGATCGCTTGTGGACGAATTAACACACCAATTACCTGCCTCACTGCACCTGTAAAACTTTACTATGTGTCACTCTGACCAAGCCCGGCCATACTGGCTCTACATGTGAGTGCGTATGTGTTTGTGAGGGACTGAGAGTTGGTGCTAATGTCTGGATGATTCATTTCTGTCAGCATATTTTTGGTTTCTGTAATGTATGCACAAAGTACATACACAAACAACAGCTTGAGAATGCATGTTTTCGCATGGTGTGCTTGTGTAAGTGTGAAACTTGCATTGATTATGCATACATGTTTGTAGTTAAATCTAGAATAAGATGAGGTGCTCAAGAGGATAATGCCTGAGTAAAGCCAAGGCTGCACTAGAATAACAAGTAACATATAGGCCCCTCTAGAATAATGCTTGAGTAAAGAATAGGACACTACAGAATAATGCCAGAGTAAAGTATGGTACACTCCAGAATAATGCCCAAGTAAAGCACAGGCTGCTGTAGAATAATGCCTCAGTAAAGCATAGGCTGCTGTAGTCTAGAATAATGCCTGAGAAAAACATGAGAGACTCCAGAATAATGCTACAATATTGCCTGAAGTAAAGCAGTAAAGCACAGACTACTCTTGAAAATTGCCAGAGTATATCATGGGCTGCTCTATATCAATCTTTGAGAAAACTATGAGCTGCAGTAATACTAATAATGCCAGATTAAAGCATGGTGCACTCCTAAACCATGGGCTGCTCTATATTAATACACAAGAAAAGTGTGAGCTGCTCTAGAATAATGTAAATCATGAGCTGCTTCATTAATAGAGTTAAGCATAGGATGCGCTATAATAATTCCTGTGAAAAACACAATCTGCTCTAGGAATAAAAATGCCTGAGCAAAGTGTGAGCTGTTCTAAAATGACACCAGAGTAAAGCATGAGCTGCTCTAGAATAATGCCTGATTAAAGTATGAGCTTCTCTATAAAAATGTATAATTAAAGTGTGAGCTGCTTTAGAATTGCGCAAAAAGAGTGAGTTGCTAAAAAATGATAATGCCTGAAAAAGTGTTAGCTACTCTAGAATAATATCCTAGTTAAGCATGAACCGCTCAAGCATAATGCCTGATTAAAGCATGAGCTGGACTAGAACAATGCCTGATTAATGTGTGAGCTGCTCTAGAATAATAATACAGTTAAGCATGAGCCGCTCAAGCATAATGCCTGATTAAAGTGTGAGCTGCTTTAGAATCATGTCCAAGATAAGCGTGAGCCGCTCTAGAATAATTCCTGAGTTAAGCATAGGTTGTGCTAGAATAATTCCTGAGAAAAGCCAGAGCTACTCTAGGATAATACCTGATTAAAGCATGAGCAGCAATAGAACAATGCATGATTAAAGTGTGAGCTGCTTTAGAATAATATCCAAGTTAAGCGTGAGCCGCTCTAGAATAATGCCTGAGTAAAGCAATTGCTGCTCCAGAATAATGCCCTAGTTAAGCATAAATTGCACTAGAACAATGCCTGATTAAAGCGTGAGCTGCCCTAGAATAATGCTTAAGTAAAGCTCGAGCTGAATAGAACAATGCCTAATTAATGTGTGAGCTGCTCTAGATTAATGACTGAAAGCATGAGCCTCTCTAGAATAATGTTTAAGTAAAGCAAGTGTTGCTATAAAATACTTTCTAAGGCTCCTTGAGTGTATGTTATGTTAAGAGAGTGAGTGAGTGAGTGTGTGTGTGTGTGTTGGTCCAGTGTCTCTCAAGGTCAGCTAACCATGATCATCATTTAACACTAGCCAGCACTGCACACACATACACACAAACACACAACTCATTGACAATTGTGCTGATTATATCACAAATTTCAGCGATGGATTTGTTGTAAAAATATATATAAATAAATAAATGAAATTAAATAATTCAAAGTGCCTCTTTGCTTGATCATGGGAAAATCAAAAGAAATCAGCCAAGACCTCAGAAAAGAAATTGTGGACATCCACATGTCTGGTTCATCCTTGGGAGCAATTGCCAAACCTGACGCAAAGTATAGACACCATGGGACCAATTTTATGTAGGTAAATTTATGTAGCTATTAAATATTTTACTGTCATTAACAACAAATCCACACATTGTTCCATTAGGGCATTTTGATAGTTGTACCATAGAAACAAATAATGTCACAGCCCAAAGTCATGAACAGCCATGAGTAAAATAGAGGAATCTTCGAATTACAGCAATTTGAATTACACAATCTCATAATTACAGCCATTCCAAAACAATATGAGCACAGCATAAATCCACTTAGAGTAAAACCTTCATTCAGCACAACTGTCCTGAATTGGATAAGAGTGGCATTCAGCAGGTCTGTGATGAATGGCATTGAGTCAGAGGTGAGTAAAAGTGTTGTTCTGATACACTGCTGGGTCAGCGCTCTCTCTGTGTATGCTTCTTTTCATCTGAACTGTTCCTTTGAAGCTGACTTACTTTACCCAGTTGAAAAGGGCTGATATACAAATGGAGACTGATCAGAGGGCCCAAAACTTTAATATTGTTATTGTAAAATTCCATCGAGGTTTTCAGAATTTCTCACCATTTCTGTCTCACTCTCTTCCTGTCTCCATGAAACACACAATCACAAATACACACTTGCAGACAGCACTATTTTTATTCAAATCTTTTAACTTTGTGGTGATTGTATGTACAATGTTGAGGTTTGTGTGATCGACACTCTGGGAGTGTGAATTTGTAATGCATTTGTGCTGGTGAAGTGTAGCGATGTTGGGAAATGACAATAAATACACTCGGGCCATTAGAACCTGCCTCTCTTTAGCGGCTTAGGGCCATAGCCTGTTGGCCAAACAGAAGCATTGCCCGGGGAGTGAAATCCAAGTCGGAACAACAGGACTTGCTTATTCTTTTATCACACCAATGCTCGGAAGTCCAGCAGGAATGTCCCGGAATCCTGCAGTGATAAAATAATCTCAGCATCCTGCTGAGAAACCGCAGCTTGCCCATGTGTGTATGTGTGTGTAAAACTGAGAGAGAGTGAACATGGCCTAACCACTCACACTCACTGCTGTTAGTTTCTCATTTGTCTTATCATCTGTTAGCATGTAGGAATTTTAGCATTAGCAATACTAGCATGTTAACACTTAAAAAGTGATGATATATTACAGAAAACTTTGCTAACAATTAAGAATGTGTAATACTGCATATTTTCAATTGACTAGTCAGTGGGTTGCATCAACGACAAGTTGACTAATTGTCTTAAGGAAGCCCTGTATAATTTGGCTGGCTTTGGGTTCACCTGACATAAGACGGAATGGTACAGAACATAACAGAATACAGGACATGTTTTTGAAAGTCACTCTTTTTAATCTGAAATGGTGTTTTAAAAGCACAACACTTGTCTTGAGATGCGATGCAACAGCTCAAGACACTACTTTTCAGACAGAATTTAACATATAAAATTTCTAAAAGGTGAAGCACAGCACGGTGTCATTCATGATAACTAAAGCAGCACTACTACAAAAATTCAGCATTGTAGATTCGTCAAGATACCAAATTCTGTCAGAAAAGTCTCTTTAAATACTAATTAATTTCTCAAAAATTCCCCAAGGCCAAATTATCTGAGCTATGATAAACACATTAATAACTGAATGCCAACAATGGTCACATTTGTTTGTTTTTACATCTCCTAAGGACTCCTTTTAGGAGTATGTGGCAGCGGGGGCGTGGTCAAGCGCCCGTCCGGGAGAGAGAAGCGGTAAGGGCGCTCACACCTGGGCCAAATTATGTCTAACACCTGTCTCTAATTGCAGTAGAGTGAGGAGAGCGGTTAAAATGCCAGCAGCCACAGAGGAGGAGAGAGTGACCGACAAGCAGACCCAGTGTTTTGCCATTTATACGTAGTGTCTGTAAAGTAGTGTGAAAAGAAAATAATTAAAAGTTTACCGTATCCTGGAGACCTGTTTCCTGTTGTCCTTGCAGAGAGAGAGTTTTACAGAGAAATGTACATTATGTAAATCTGAGACAAAGGTGATGCTCATACGAAACATTACTTATAAACCTATAAAAGAGCAACCTCTAAAAAATTATTTTCCTCAAGGTACTCTCAGCACAGACGGGGCACCTACTGTAGTAGACACAATCAACCAAGCCAGAGCTCCCTCTACCAGGCAGCTTTACACCCTGAAGTGGCATTTGTTCGCAAATTGGTGTTCTTCCCGATCTGAAGACCTGCAGAGATGCGCAGTCAGGTCAGTGCTCTCATGCAGGAGAGGCTGGAGGGGAGGCTGTCCCCCTCCACCTTGAAGGTTTATGAAGCCGCTATATAGGCTCACCACAACGCAGTTGACATTAAGTCTTTAGAGAACTTGACCTGCATGACCTGATCATCAGGTTCCTTTGAGCGCCTGGAGGCTGAACCCTCCCAGGCCATGCCTATTCCCCTCATGGGATCTCACCATAGTCCTCTCAGGCCTCCAGAGACTCCCCTTCGAGCCGCTAGAATCAGTCGAGCTCAGAGCCCTCTCCTTGAAGATGGACCTCCTGATCGCGCTTGCTTCCATCAAGAGGGTTGGGGACCTGCAAGCGTTCTCTGTCAGTGGCACTTGCCTGGAGTTCGGTCCAGCAGACGCCCATGTGGCCTTAAGACCGGACCTAGACCGGGCTATGTGCCCAAGGTTCCTACGACCCCCTTCAGGGACTAGGTAGTGATCCTGCAAGCGCTGCCCCAGGAGGAGGCAGACCCAGCCTTTTCGTTGCTGTGTCTGGTGCGTGCTTTGCATACCTATGTGGACCGCATGCAGAGCTTTTGATGTTCCAAGCAGCTCTTTGTCTGCATTGGTGGACAGTGGAAAGGGAACACTGTCTCCAAATAGAGGCTAGCCCACTGGATCGTCAACGCCATCGCCTTGGCCTATCAGACCCTGGCAATGCTCGCCCCCAGGTTCGAGCACACTCAACAAAAAGTGTGACATTCTCGTGGGCATTGGCAAATGGCACCTCCCTAGCAGACATCTGCAGAGCGGCGGGCTGGGCAACACCCAATAATTTACGAGATTCTACAATCTCAGGGTTGAGTCGGTTTCATCTCGTATTCTCTCAGGTCCGAGCACGTAGAACTCGGGAATAAAGAATGACTGACCAGGTGTTCTGCTTGCACATAGCGCCCATCCCCTCCACTGAGGTGATCACGTGCACTGTTTGTCCCAGGAGAGTCCACTAAACTCGCGCTCCCTGGATGTGTATTCTCCCTAGCCCTCTGGTCCACGAATTCAGTGGAGGAATTCCCCGACCAGACCCACAACAGGTACTAATTACTCTGTACTGGAATAGGTGCTCCACAGGGTTGGCCTTCACGTATTAATCCCCCTGTGTGTATTTTCCGCGGTACGGTCCCCCAGCCGGCGGACCCGCGTCTCACTTGGACAGTCCCCTCTGCCCCCCGGTCGCTGTGTTTGTAGCAACTCCTCCCTCGCCAGGTAGGATCTAGGCGCGAGACATGCTCCCTCGCTGTCTCCCCCCCAGCCACGACGCTGTACCGAGCCACTGCAATGGCCGAACCTTATACTTGGCTCCTCAATGCAAAACCTGAATGAACAGAAGCACGATTCCCTCCATTCATACCTGTATTTTCAGGGGAGGGACATTTATCATTGGCCTTTTCTCAAGTGTAGAGGTAACCGAGTCCATCAAGAAAGACCCCTAGTGTCGCTTCATTCGACACAACGTCTCGTTCCCTCCATCAGGGAACGGAGGTTGCAACAGTAACATAGAAGTTTTATCTTCTTTTTTATTTTTAAATCAATCAAAAGTTAAAAGTTCAAGTTCAAATTCTTTTATTAATATAGCACATTTAAAAACAGCATCATCAAAGGTACATGTATTTTATCATTCATTTGGTTTGAAGACATAAATTAATCAAAGTTTCTGACATTTTTAGAATGCATTTTTAGAGTGTTTTAAAATGACTCTTGAGCAGTTGTTAAAGCAGTTTTGTGTGATGTGAGAGCCAGCAGAGGTCTGCCCTGCCCAGAGGAGAGGGTTCCACATTTTATTTCACATTTTTCCTTTTATTTTCAACTTCCCTCAATTTCCTCCATATGTCTGAGAGCAGCAACTACCACTGGAGGGGTATGAGCAGGGTGGAAGAAAAGAAACAAGGACATAATGACTGTTAGAAAGAGCAGGAGAAAAGAGTCTAACACAAAGCCTGTCTGAGCTAAATACGGCCCCATCAACACTTATCTGGATCTACACAAAACTGGAGCTTGCATGAAAACGTAATTTTATTTTATTTGTTTTTCACTTTTACATCATGTTTATACATAACTGTGAGTCTGCAGTTTGTGTACACAACCACCCTACAATGTTAAAAGTCCACCCACACCTCTTACTTACATTTCTATAAATCAAAAACTGTGTGTCAAAATGAATGGTTTTCGTTTCTGCTCTAACGTGATGTCACTTTAGAGCAGGCCTCGACCACAACTGGTGACGGACTCCACCCTATTACCATAGATCCTCCCCTGAGGACACAGTCCGCCATTTATTTCCGTGCTGGAGCAGATACAGTGAGAAGAATAATGTCTTCATAAGCGTCATAAGTGTTCTGTTGAACATAAGAGTCTTCATGTACTCCCTGCATCAGACCCACTGAAGACGCAGTGGACAAGTTTTGTTTTAAAGGAAATGTGCCCAAAAACATAAAAAAATTCCTGTATGTTTGTGCAAATCCTTTTTTCACTGGACTGCTTTGTGAATGAGTGTCAATATAAAGCAGGATTTATAAAAAATTTGATTCTCAAGCATGGATCAGTAACAACTGTTGTGTTCCAACTTTATATCCTGAAGATGTAAGTATCGCACTTTATATTTTGTGAATGTTTGTAAATTGCCTTTCAGAATGTGCTTGTTAGCTGATTCCATGGCTAATGCAGCTAAAGTTACCATTGTCTCTGATTGTATTCATGGAGACCAGAGCTATGTTGGGGGTGGGGAACAGCATCTCATTTGCATTTAAAGAGACACACATGAAAACAGTGTGTTGTTGATTCCACCCAAAAAGAGGCATTTTCAACATGGTATAATAAATTATCCGTGGGGTATTTTGAGCTGAAATTTCACAGACACATTCTGGGGACACCTGAGATTTATATTACATCTTGTAAAAAGGGACATAATAGGTCTCCTTTAAAGAGCTTGATGCTGAGATTCAGATAAAAGATTACTAGGGTCTGAAAGTAATGGGAAAGTGTAAGATGGGCTCTTTAGAATTTGATTTAAAGGTATGTAATTACTTTGATGATAAAATACTTTTCTTTAAATCACAGTTTAATATGCAGAGACAATAGTAAGAAAGACATTCAAAGGCTGATTCCCCTAAACATGTAAACATGTGGTGCTATCAAAACATTTTTAAGTTTGTTTGAGAATCTCGACCAGCATGAAATTGCAACTTTGGCTCAACCAATAGCATGGGGGTGGGGCTATCTGTATATCTGACCAATTGTAGAGGTTTGATTATTTGATTATTTTTGCAATTCCATTTGTTGCAACTAGTGGTGCAGAAATGACTTCACATTAAATGAATACATTATTCACGAAGTGGTTTACAAGCATACATATTTCCATCAATACTATTTATAGCATTCTGTCTAACACAATATTTATTTTCATAAAAATACTACATTGAATGTCTCGTTCTCATCCCAAGTACTTTTTATCCTTTACTTTCCTCTTCACCCTCTCCTCTGTGTACTTTCCTACAATTTGGTCTGCCATTCCCACACTCTGTATAGTGAAACTGTCAGTAAGTCTCTCTCTCTCATAAACTCATTGGGTATAGGGTGAGTATGTGTGGATTTTGTGTGTTCAGTGGACCATGACAAACCCTGCACCAGCCAGCCACTTAATCATCAGGGTGTGCCATACAGTACTCCAAGCCTACCTCTCTCATTTGCTCTCTCTCTCTCTCCCTCTCCAGGTGTTTTAATGGGATTTTATTTTATATCTGTAGCAGCTGTAAACCCATATAATGGGACCCGCTCTGTCTCTATGACAATCACATGTACACACTGAGGCCACATTTGAAGTTGAAAGAGTGTGTGAGTGTGCACATGTGCGTGTGCATGTGCATGTATGTGTGTGTGTCCTGCTGTTGTTTGTCTCCATGAAGACATCGAGGCCCTCTTCTGGCGGGCCGTCAAAGCAGGCTATCACCACGGGAGCCGTGGGTATGTTTACAGGGATGTGAGTGAGAGCTCTAAAAACAACCAACAGAATCAGATCAGAGTCGAACTATGAGTGAGCGAGTGAGTGAGCGAGCGAACGAGCGAGGTGTGTGTGTGTGTGTGTGTGTGTGTGTGTGTGTGTGTGAACACTAAGCATGACTTTTCCTCCCTCCGATTTCCTTGGTATAATATATCAAAGCCTCCCTTTATGTGTGTCTGTATTTTCCTCTTTCTCTTCAGTTCGGCATTCAGTCTTACACACCTGCCACCGTGCGCACTGAAATATAACTACACGAAACTCAGACTCTCAGCAAAGTCTGAGCGCAGACTGGACACAAAACCGCATGTGAGCACATCATTTAAAATATCAAAAATCGCCTTAATATCTTAATTGCTTCTCCAAGACACTAATGTGATTGAATGAAGAGCCAATAGAAACATTTGCTTCTCAGATCTTTCCCAAGTAGTTACACATGTGTCTCCAGGTTCAGAAGAGCTCTGAACTAAATATGAACTTCCATTCTATACATTTCTCATCAAATTTTTACAAGACCAAATAATCTGAGCTCTGCAATTAATTTGAAAGCTCTATACTCTGTGTCAACAACTGTGTCCTTTGTTACAAACTTCAATGAAACATAACTGAGAACTCAGTTAAATGTCTAGGGCTAAGAAAGAGCTTGAGCAATAAAAAGTTCTTCGGGGATGTTAGGATTATCCTTATCAATGTCTTCTGCCAAATTATTATAAAACATATATATATATATATATATATATATATATATATATATATATATTGAAGAATTTTATAAAATAGAACTATTCGAGAGAGAGTCTGTGTGTGTCCAATTATTGAGACCTCCAATACACTAGCACCAAATGGTGTGGATAGCTAAGGTCATAGGTCGTCCAAAAGGACCTTGAGGGCACAAAGAAACAAATGGCAGCTTTAGTGGCAAACTATTGAAGAGTATGTGTCAGTAATGAGACATCCCTCCTCAGATGCTTTGATGCTTGTTAAATCAGATGTCTAAAGTTATTATGGTTGTTCAGCATGGTGTCTTTGAAGTATCTTTTGGTGAAGTATCTCACATTTTCACAACTGAACCTGATTTAATTTAATACCCTTGGTTGTCCATAAAGCAATATTATTTCTGTTGTGTGCCGATTCTCACAGGAAGTGCATGTAAGACCTCATTAATGCATATATTTGAGTAAGATTCAGTGTGAAGAGCTGTAATGTGGTGAAAATCGAGAGTGACAGGGCAAGAGGAAACAAGGGTGAGTCCACTTCCTACACACAATGACAGAACCATTCACCATCTCAGACCACACACAAACATACAAACAGACAGTAGCCCAAAGACTTTGAGAATACCAATATAGATATATTGCAATTGTTTTGTAAAGAGAGATTGAGAAATACACAAATAACATACTATGACTTAGTGTTTCTAAATGAAACTGATTATAAATTAGTCAACGAGAAAAAAAGGTCTCCAATGTTTCACTACGGTTCACCATCATTTATGAAATACAGTTGGAGACATAATGTCCTCATTTCTTTCAGTTGACCAGTCTCACTGAGACAAGCTGAAGGAAACTGATTTGAAACTCAACGTTGAAAACTTGAGTGAGGTGGACCGTAACGAGAAACAGATGCTCAAGTCTTAAAACTCAGTTTCTCTCTCTTTCCTTCTATACTTTCTCTCTCTGGCTGCACTACATATTCCAAAAAAATGTTTTATGTCTGTATAGACCGAAATCTTTTATCTGGCTGGATAACTGCTTTAGGTCTCAGAGTAAATTAGAGAATAATGGCATTTGGAAAATCAGTTATGAGTATTGTATTGAGTATTGTATCCAAGGACGCAACCAAATATTTCAGATAGGGGAGGACCAAATATAAAAGTTTAAGAATTAATCACTGAAATCCCAAGTTGATCAACTTCTATTCTGAATATTGGGTACTCCTCATGGTTACGGCTCTTGTTGTAGCTAACTACATCTACCGCTATTATAAGTACTGATGATTAAGTCTGTCAAATTCAAATTGAAATATTTGTCCAATTTAAGATAAAAATGCACATTCAAATGAAAAAACTATGTATTTGAATTTTAGATGTGTGCCAAGCACTGACAATGCCTTTAGTGGAGGTCTCTGAGTCATCGGTCTTGCTCTCAAGCTGCAAATGCTGCTTCACAACCGAGTTCAAATTAATACTAACACTATCTGGAAATAACACTACCATCCATACAACTATAAATAATGAAAAACACTTTATTATGAACCCTTGTATTTTTAAGCTATAGAGTCCCACGATTGTGCCTTGGTACCAGTATATTGTGCAACACTAAATTAAGGAAATATTCCACCCAAAAATTAAATGATTCTCATAATTTACTCACCCTTATGCCATCCCAGATGTTTTTGACTTTCCTTCTTCTGCTGAAAACAAATTAAAGGGCACCTATTATGGCATTTCAAATGTTCCTAATATTGTTTTGGGAGTCCCCAACAACAGTTTTACATGCATGCAATGACAAAACACTTTTGTTGTCTTATAATATGCATTTATGTTTACTTGATTTGCTCACCGACTCTCAAATGATTCGTTCAACGACTCATTTTTCCAAACCCCTCCTTTGCGTGACGCTAATCTGCGGTGATTGGTCAGATGACCCAGTCAGTTGTGATTGGTATACTCTGTGCAGAGATTGTCGGAAACGGAACGCCCATCACCGCTTTGTAGTAAAAAAATCAAAATCAGAGAAGGAATTTGAGTTGATTTATGTTAGCGATCATAGCCCAAAGTTCGGTGGTAAACACCCAATCAGTTATTGTTTGCGTTAGCCCAACGCATAAACATATTGATAAAGCACTGCATTAATACAAGTTATTGCTCTATTCTTTATGACAACTCCAATAACATCGACAAACATTTCACATATTTAAAAAAAATTGACACTGGAGACCTAGAAGCTGCGCTGAGCGTAACTTACACAACACACACAAATACTTATTAAGCATGCTAAAAAACACATAAAAGCAACAATTATTAATAATACTTACAGGTTGTGATTCGGAGGAGGAAGCTGATCCAAATAAACTTGGTACTGAACCTTCCTTCAGTATCAACCGGCTCGCGAATCCACACTTGAAAGCATTCATGTTCGTAAAGCAATCGTCATTAAAATGACGCGAACACAGCACAAGGTTCGGGCTATACTTGTGTGGTATAGTTGTAAATATAAACTCTAGCCACTGTGGCTTTTTGAGTCATGAGTCATGACTCAAAAAAAAGGTTGCTTTCGATACGCACTTCAGAACACAGCGTCTTGTTTCAACATGATGTTTTCAAGTTTCCCTGGTGTCAATGAGTGGGCGCGGACAATTTGATAATTTTTCGTCTTCACGTCACAACGAAAAGGAAAATGACTCATTGGAAAAACGATTCATTACATTGACTCAGAGTCGACTCCTACTTTTGAGAGACAATAACTTTTTTTATGGTGAACTTTCATATATAAAACTTTGCAGGATGTTTTTGTTCACTTAAATCTATGTTATACACTACATGAAAGGTAATTTTCAAAATTCCATAATAGGTGCCCTTTAAGATTTTTAGAAGAATATCTCTGCTCTGTAGGTCCTCACAGTGCCAGTGAATGGGTACCAAAACTTTTAAGCTCCGATAGGACATAAAGGCAGCTTAAAAGTAATCTGCGAGACTCCAGTGGTTAAATCCATGTCTTCTGAAGCAAAATGATAGGTGTGGGTGAGAAACAGATCAATCTCCATTTTAACTTTCACATTCTTTTTCTTTTGTACAGTACTTGGCTGTATGCATTCTTCATGCATATCGCCCCCTACTGGGCATATACAGCCTTACTGTGCTTTTTGGAGTTTAAAAATGTAGGTATCCATTCACTTGCATTGTTACAAAGTTGTTACATTGTTACTCTTACAAAGCTGAAATATTCCTCTAAAAATCTTATGTTCACCAGAAGAAAGTCATGCACATTTGATTTGAGAATATGAACTGGTTAAATGTTATGATTATATAATTCTATGCACTTTAGTTTAAAATCTAAAGCACATTTGTTAACAGCCAGGTATGTTCTTTGCAGTAAACAATATGAAATACATATTATTTTTATCTGATGTGCTAATAAATGTGGATTTCAAAATCTGGTTATCACTGATGTCTTGTAGCTTTTGTCCTATAACTGAAACAAAATGTCTTTTAAACCTTTAAAATTTTGAATATAATTAGATTTTTGGTCATATATAAGTGAAAAAAAAATCTGAAATTAGTTTCTCAGCCTGTTGACAGCCCCTACTGCTGATAGTCAGACTTTGTCCCACAGTTTGATGCTTTGCTGGTGCAGCCTAAAAGCAGGTGCTATGCAAAAACCTGGTGTATATTCCCTGATATGTAACCAAAATATACAACACAGACACAGGTAGTATAACTAAGCTTGGACAAATCTGCCAAATACTTATCAATTAAAACCAAACTAACAAAATAACAGCACCCATGTCTTACAAACATCATTTCAAACTGCCCTGAGAATGCCGCAAATGCTTTTAAAATAAACCTTTGACAAACCAAACACACACATCCATCTAAGTGAAGGATGTGTTCTGTCAGTAAGGAGTCACACGGAATATTGTTTTAAGAGAACTGGAGAAAAAATTGAAAATTGACACATTATATGAAAGTGACCAAGAGAATGAGTAAGAAATCAAAGAGACGGACCCCAGGTCTAACCGATTCCATGCTCCCTTGTTAAGACACGTTGCTTTTCTTCTGCTGACACATAAAATAAAGAGAGCTGGTAATGCTATCTCTGAAAACTCCACTCCACCAAGATCTCCGTAAAACAGGCACAGCTGTTAAAAGGATTTTCCTCTTAATGTAAAGCCAAAGTAAGACATCATTATAAAAAGAGAGAGAAAAGGAGAGATGATATCATCCATCTTTCAGCCCCATCCCCTTCTTTCCTTCTTCTATCCCTCGTTCGGCTAATTTAATTGTCAAGGTGTAAACGGGAAGTTCTATCGTTTTGCTTCATAAACGTCAACCAGTCATCAGGTGGTGTGTATTAGCACAGACTTATCTCCGGTGTATAGTGTATGATGACGAATGTGTGTCTCCCTGAGGTCCTGTAGAGTACATGTGTGACAGAGGTGAGAAGAGAGGGGTTCGAGAGAGAGTGTATGTTTTTGTGTATGACAGATGGTGTAACGAGTGTTTATGGTGCATATCGTGTGGTCTTCAGTATTAGGAAAAGATTTTGCAGGAGGTACGGTCTTCTCCAGAGGGCGATCACCCAGAGGGGGAGAGAGTAGAGCCAGTAAACTGTGTCTGTTCCGGGTACAAAAACTCTTGCAAGAAGGTTCACTGAAGAAGCAGAACAGACTCAGAGAACAAAGTCTAGACTAGTGATTGACAGCTGGTTTTGCTTCGGGAGGACCAAGATTTTACACATTAACTGGCGACCCAACAGAGTATCATTGTTTATTTAACAAAAGTAGACAATTAGTTTTTAACGCCAAACACTGAAGTCTATTAATTTTAATATATTATTAAAGGAAAATGTAATGTCGGTGACAGTAAAGCTCAATGGAATTTAATGAGGGCAGTCCATAAACTCTAAAATACACTTAAATTCATTTAAAAGTACAGGTACAGTCACAAGACAAAATGTTAGTGTGATTTTAGTGTGATAAAATCACTAACTAATCTTCTTTGTGTCGTTTTTTTCCCAATGCCAGGATTACAAATTTTCATTGTCATGTCAAAAAATGATTTTGTATATAACTTTACACAGAAAAGGTTAGTAAGCGATTTTGTCACACTTAAATCATGTTGACAAGTAAACGGTTTAAATCTTGTGGCTATACTTTACAAACAGTGTGTATTTTAGCATTTATGGACTGGCCCTATTTACTTCCATTGCCTTCATGTAACCACAATTTTTGCTTTTTTTTTTAATAAAGGAGGGTCGAGTTCTGCTTAATTTGCCTTGATGAATTTGTGCCAAAAATACTGTAGAGTTTGATTGGACTCACACAGCCTTTGACATCAACTACAAACAATATAGGAAGCATTTTCTCCTTCCTTAAAAAATTTGATAAGCCTACTTATTTTGCTATCCTATCTATGCTTGATTATATGGTTGGTTGCATTTTCTTTTGTGTATTTATCATTGGTTTCCCCTGCTTTCTGTATCCTTATCAGAACAGACCTGCAACTCATATTTGGAGTCTCGAGCTGGAGAACCTCTATGGCTTCATTGTTTAAGAGAGACACATAATTTCAAAGCAATGTAGATTGTTTCAGTGGTAATTAGAAACAACCTAAGACCAGAACACATGACGCCAAAGGCATGACTGTGTAGTTAAGTAATTCATTCTCACTGTGTTTTATGAAAGCAAAGTCCAATTTGAGCATTGTAAAGAGCTGAGGTCTTTAATATACCAGCCACAGGTGTAATCACACAGTAAAATGTTCAGATAAAATACACAGGGTCTTCTGCAGTCACTTAAAGGGTTTGCAAAAATGTGAACTGTTTCAGTGAGCAGTGCTATTTTTTTCTGTGTTAAAATAATTTTTCCAGGGCCTAGGTAGCTCAGCGAGTAAAGACGTTGACTACTGCCCCGGGAGTCACGAGTTCGAATCCAGGGCATGCTGAGTGACTCCAGCCAGGTCTCCTATGCAACCAAATTGGCCTGGTTGCTAGGGAGGGTAGAGTCACATGGGGTAACCTCCTCGTGTTAGCTATAATGTGGTTCGCTCTCTGTGGGGCGCGTGGTGAGTTGTGCGTGGATGCCGCAGAGAATAGTTTGGGCCTCCACACGCGGTAACAAGCTCGACAAGCCACGTGATATGATACTCTGATTGATGGTCTCAGACACGGAGGCAACTGAGATTCGTCCTCCATCACCCAGTTTGTCACTACGCCACCACAAGGAGTGCAGAGTGCAGGAGTGCTTAGAGTGCATTGGGAATTCCAAATTGGGGTGAAAAAGTAGAAAGAGAAAAATAAATACATACTTTCTCCAATCCCAGCTTAATACACAGATACAATTATTAGTAAGCAAAAAGTGTCAAAACTGTGGCACTATTAAAACATTGCATTGTTTGTTTGAGAATCCCTACCGCTTGACAAGGCAACCAATGGCATCAGTTTGGGGGCAGGACTACCTGTTTACCCAACCTATGGCCGAAAGTGGGGAAAATGAAATAAAAAAATTTTCAAATCTTTTTGGTGAGGCAAGTGGTGCAGAAATTGCCCACTTCGCTAATAAAAATTACAAAGTCATATCCATCAAATGTTTTACAACAGTCTACAACATTGTTTGTTCCTCCCTTTGCTGTATTTAATTTTAAAACAGAGATCAAGAGACTGGTTTTGTTACCTTTGATCTACATTTGTTACTTTACTGTCAATAATAAGGTCTTAAACCACTTGGTTTGTGGTGAAAGCTAAACAAAAAGCCATAGTTTCCTCTTTTTTGTTATCTTACACTCGCATTTTTGGTGACCATGTTTTTTTCCCCTCTTTCTTCTCTTCCCTCTTATTGATGCTGTAAATCTGAAGGGCCATTTTGCAGTTTTACTGGAACAGAGAGTCATTAAATGGTTGATTTCAAATGGCAGAGTGTGAATGTTTTAAATTAACTTTATTGATCTGCTAGTCCGCCAGTCAGCCAAGGAAAAATTGACACCCGCTTGACACATGGGCAGTAGATTTACACCTCATCCGTTTAAAACGGCTGCTTAGCAAGCCTGGCCTTGTTCCACAAACTCAAACATTTGAGGATCTCAGATTACATTATTAGATTGCCATCAAATAAAAAAATAGGTATAGATGTTATCTTTTCAGGAAACAATGTGTTCAACTGTTTTTGCGGATTGCTGTCCAATAGCTGAAAAATTGTGTCACCAATTGTGTCACTGTATAACCTGTCAAACATCAATGGTGTGATGTGTAATTCCTGTGCCACTAGTGTCACCAAAAAGAGTTGAAAAATAATGACTGTTTTCAATAGTTTTCCAGAACACTCATTTGTCTGTCATTGTTCAGGAAAACAAGTAGTCCTACCCCAAACTTGCTTGTTGTCAGGCTGATAAACAGTTAAAGTTATTGTTTACCATAGTGTCCTTTTTTCAGGATATCTCGCTCTTACATTCTGTAAGTTTTGCAACTGCTTTTAATTCAGTCCCAGCATCTAAATGCCAATCATTCTTTTGAGAGGTGGCTTCCAGTCAAGGTCAGCTGACACATTTGGTTTCAAAGCTTACACATAAAGGATTTGATGGGTAGAGTATTAGGTGTGTATTGGGGGAGACGGCATTTATGTCAACACCCCCACAATTTATTCAACCTCTCTCTCATACATATATACATACATTACTTTGCACATGTAAACAGATTCATATATATTACATAGCTCCATGTCTTCTGTACACTTTTACCATACAGAAACCAACCTGAATACCTCAGCCAACCTCTGTTTAAAATACACCATACACTCACTACAACCTCACCAGTCAAAAAGTACAAACACTCACACACACAAGGCCATTTTCCTGTCTTCGGTCTCCTGTGCATCCTGGATGTGAATAGGTACTTCATTAATTTCATCTGTTCGTTGCTAAATCCCGGCATATTTGAACGGAGCACTGAGTCCATCATTACACCAATAACTCCACACATTAATCTCTCACCTAGACTCTGTTATTATACACCACTGCCATAATTTAACCAAACACACACACCCATTCAACTCCCCTTCAATCTGTGGGCAGAAATATCATGGCTCATCCTCTATGTTTCGCCCAAATCCATTACAAAATACTAGGCCTGTTTAAATGAGACCCCAGTAGAGTCTCGTTTCGACTGCAGGGGCGCCATCTTGGCTTGGGGAGTCTGGCGTAAATCCTAAACTTTTCCCAGTGAGCACCATGTAGGCTCAGTCTGCTGTGGCAGTAGGAAGCTGTTCGTGGAGGTCTAGGTTTTAGAAAAGGCATTTGCTGCCCTGCAGATTTAATTGCTCACTCAGGCTAAAGCCCAAAGCATTTAAATGAGATTAAGAGGAGAAGTGCCAGCCGTTTTGGCTGTGCTGAGTCGAGGGAAGGATTTTGTTTGTAAAATGAATGTTAGCATGTGAATGAGTGCAGAGGTCATTCTGGAGGGTTTTGCATTCATAATTTAACCAGTGTATGTTTATAGCTAAACGTTTGGAAACACCACTGGTGTTACTCAGCTAGATACCACCTAAAACTAAACAGAATGCAAAATAGAATGTCGTTTTTGAAAACTGTTGTGCGCTTAGATGGCAAGTTTAGGAAAAGTCCAAACCAGACATGACGAGAGTTTTTTTAAGAGTTTTGTCCAAAATAGTCCAACATGTTAATTCTACATTTGTACTCAATTCAAACATGTAAAAATTAATGCTCTAGCTTATAAGTAAATATTATTTATGATTGTTTATTATCTTTACAATGTGTCATCATGTATCAATCCACAATTTGCTAATTGTGTACATTTTTCAGGTCAATTAAATAAGTAAATTTTACTTAAAGTTTCAAAGCTGTTGTTCCCAGCCTGCATCTGGCTTGAAGAATAATGAGCTTTTATTGTTTTACTGTTTGCAATTGATTTACACCATTTTTATTGTTGATTTTGTTGTTACTTTTGGTAACTTCTTGTTTTGTGAAGGCTGAAGTTCATTTTCAACTCAAAATTACCCTCTCATGATAACAAAAAAATATAAAAATCTGTTGATTGTTACCATCATCGTGTCTTATGTTGAAATCTGCTTGCACAGCTCTGGATCTTGTTTCTATTATCATTAAAGCAAGGGGATGTTTTCTAATAGACTACATAACATATAATAAGGTTTCCTGTGGAAGGCATTTGTGCTTCATGTGGTACATGACTTAGGTATGTTAAAAAGAAATGAAATGCTTAGCATGGCTTATTTCAGTGCTACATTGCTTGAGTTAAATCAAATGTACAAACAGTGAGTAAAATTAACTTGAAACAGAGTATTGCAAAGTAAACGTTACTTACACAAGTTATTTTCATTGAATAAGAGGTTAGACTAAAAGGTTAGGTTTAGGTAGAGGTTAAACATTGGAAAAATTGTAATAACATTGTTCGTTGGTTTGTAAATTATTCTCTGTAAAGGTAATAGTCAAATGTTTTTGTACGAGTACTTTTAAAATTACTGGAGAAAAATAGAGTCTAAGAAAGGCATTAGGAGATCTAAATCAATATAACCTTTACTGGATCTTTTGCAAGAGTAAAAGTGTACCAAACTCTCCCAATTGGTTAAGGTTTCTTCCTAAAGAGAAGTCCAGAAGACCATTCCTTTCACCCCAGATGGCCTCACGCGTGTTGTATTTTCCTCTCTAACATGTTATTTTTATACTTAATAATCATATAAAAAAAGCTTAGTGTGGTGAACCAGTCTTATGAGGTTATGGGGCCGAAGAATCTCGAACCGGCCTCTTTAATTCTATTCCTCACTCAGCGGGACACGCTCAGTTTTTCCCTTTAGAATCATGGCCAGCAAGATCACACGGTTCTCATCATATCTTCCAAGACTGCTGCCAAATAATCAAAGGCCAATTCAAAATGTATTTGTTTGTGACATTTTGGAGATCAGAAGAAGAATCCTCAAAAGACTCAGCAAACAATACTTCACATTCATTATAAATGGGAACTGGAATAATATACTGTAAAAGTATTAATGAAAGTCCTACCACAACACACACTGGATTATTTCTGTGTTTAAAAAGCATCAAGGGTTTAAATGACAATAAAAGGGTTTCAGAATAGGAGAGACAGGGAAAAGAAAGAGAAGTCCTGCAGAGATTTTCCGTTATCACATGGATTTACAGCTTCAGTCTATCACTAGAACAGAAAAAGGGAGACAATTTAAAGAATGGATGTGACACAAGTAAAAACAAAAATGCTTAGGATCTATAAAACCATTTCTTTCATCCACACAATAATGGATCAAAACAGATTCATATCTGCAGTTAATATCTGCAGTGCAGTTGGCTCTCTCTCATTAGCTGAGTGTTTGGATCAGGAGTAGCTCTTGTTACAGCAGTAAACTGCAGCTTTGAACTTTTAAAAGAGCTCTGAAATCCAACAAATACACATAATACACATTTCTGCATAACAGAGCTAGACTGAAAGCAAGAATGGAGAGAGGGAGAGCAAGAGAGAGATGAAGAAAGCATGAGGGAGAACTAAATGTACGAGCAACAGAAAACTGAGAGCTTACTAAACTAGATTTCGTAGAACATCTCAAATACCCAACAGGCAAAAGTCCCAACAGCACATGATTGTGCATCAGTGGTCTGACCAGATGTGACTCGGCAGTGGCCCTAACTGTGGGTCAGAACCAAAGCCGAGGCATTAATAAACCAGTCCTAATGAGGCAGAACTGGATAAACAGTCATATTTATCATGATTGACAGGTTGACATGATTGACATAATATTGGAAAAGATGCCACAGTATTATGTTTCTTTTGTTTTACACATCATTAAACTGAACAGGATTTTTATTATTATTATTATAATTTATTATTGCATGCATATGCGCTTTTGTGCTATATGCGCTCGTGAAACATTTAGAAAGCCACAGTTGAGTTTTTAAATATATAATCCAGCTTTAGTATTAGCCATGTTACACAAACGGGGTTGTTTAGCAAGAATAGCACAGTTAAAAACCATGCTTATTTGTTGGGTTTTACATAGGATGGTACATATTTTTAAGCTTATTGAAGCAAGTTAGCACATGATTTTTTATAATTGTGATGCTTAAACCAACATTATTTTAATGACTTCAGCATTTACACCCTTTATAACAAAACTAACAAATGCTACAGTGTGTGCAGCAAAGTACAACTCTTATCTGAATTTGATATCCTGATCTATTTATATGTCTATGGCAATGCTTAAATGTATATTCAGACTTTCATTGACATTTCTCAAGATATAAACAAAAACTGGGGTAATCATGAAATCACATTTAAGTGAAAATTGATATTTTGTGTATAGAGCTTGACCGAATGACATGCTTCACTGAGCAGAGTGAGAGTTTGTTTATTTGAGTGAATATGTATTTACCGGCCCTGACTCTTATGAGAAAGTCAGACAGTTAAAAAAATATCATTAGCTCCAAATGTTGGTATCTGCAACCAAGACTTTTTTAAAAAGTTACCATTTTATTAAAAAGTTACTACTTTGAATTACTAAGTCACTTTTGCTTGTTTTGAAACGGTCTAAACAAGTTGGATTTTAAGACTCTTCCAATGTCACTGTGACATCTGGGTTAAACTAGAGTGCCACAGGGCTAACACATGGGAAAATACATATACATTCATGCCCTCAAGCAGACTCAGCACCCCGTCTCCCCTGCTGAAATCTGTAATCATGTCCAGGAACACTACAGAGAAGTCAAAACGCATTTTCTCAGGATTCACAGCAAGTGGGCACTATTGAGAGCAACCACTGCCAATCAATGACAGAAAGGTCAGGTGGACAGAAGTGTCAGGTGACATCACAGACAGGTGGACTATGCAGGTGATCTCTGATGAATATTCAATTAATTAAACCATAATTTACAGATGTGTATGACTTTCTTTCTTCTACAGAACACAAATGAAGATAATCCAGTAGTAAATGAAATGAAGTAATCCATAAGACTACAGTTGTTAAATACATGTCATCTGAAGTGATATGATAGGTGTGGGTGAGAAAGAGATCAAATCAATATCTTTTTTTACAATCAGTTCTCCTCCCTGTCCAGTTGGTGGCGATATGCACAAAGAATGCAAATCGCCAAAAACAAAATAATGTGAAAGTGAAAGTGGAGATTGATTGTAAAAAGTACTTAAATATGAATCTGTTTCTCACCCACACCTATCATATCACATCTGAATTTATAGATTTAACCACTGGAGTCGTGGAGAACTATCCTTTAAGAATAAAACTGTAAATAAAATAAAGCTGTAATTAAAAAAGTTTATGATTACATCCATGCCCTCTACCTTCAAAATGGTTATTTTGCAGCTGGGTCATTCCAACAAATCGGTCAAATTTCAGCTTTGAAACTTTTGGCAAATGTTATAAAAGATAATTTTATAAGTATCTTCATGTTTCATCGTAAAAGAAACATGTTTTAGATGTCTCTTTAAAGATTTTATAAGTCATACCAGTCAAGCTAAATAGGGCATAGCAAATATATTGGTCTAAGACGTTTGACCTGCAGCTCTATCAACATGATGAACTGTAATAGTATAAATAGTCTTTATTCTTTTTACCAAGCCTATTAAAATTGTAATAGGGTGAAATTAAACAGTATAAATACCACAACACAAGTTCATCCCCTGAGAGATATTATTAAGAAACATGGAATGAGTTTCCACTGTTATGGCGACGATACACAACTTAAAAAAAAATCAAATATTTGATTGCCAGAAGTTTCCTACTACTCAATTCCGACAAAACAGAGGCACTAACTATTGGACCAAAAACCTCTAAAAATAAGCACTAAAATATTATTTGTCTCTCGATGAATGTACTGTTACATCATCTTCAACAGTGAAGAACTTAGGTGTTATATTTGATACCAATCTGTTCTTTGATAATCTAATTTCCACTGTTTGTAGAACGGCATTCTTCCACCTAAGAAATATTGCTAATCTACGACACATGCTCTCTGTTGCTGATGCCGAAAAATGAATGAATGCGTTCATGACCTCAAGACAAGATTATTGTAATGCATTACTGGGAGGATGTCCAGCAAGATCAATAAATAAACTTCAATTGGTTCAAAATTCAGCAGCCAGAGTGCTGACTAGACCAAGAAATATGATTATATTAGCACCATTTTATCATCGTTACATTGGCTACTTCTTAAATTTCATATTAATATAAAAATTCTGTTAACTACGTACAAAGCTTTGAATGGTCTAGCTCCGCAGTACTTAAGTGACCTTCTACCATGCAATCACAAAATTCTGACCTGTTAATAGATCCTAGAATATCAAAATCCACAAAAGGAGGTAGATCCTTTTCATATTTGGGTCCTAAACTATGGAATAATCTCCCTACACTGTTCGAGATGCAGAAACACTCACTCAGTTTAAGTCTAGACTAAAGACTCATTTATTTAGCCATGCATACACCTAATTTATCCATCAACTCACAATTAGGCTGCTTTAGTTTAGTCTGCTGGAACTAGAAACATCTATCATGATCTATAACTCTGAATTCAATTGAATGGCATCTACGATAATATTATTCTATTTGTTTCCATGGACTCGTTACCAGAACCAGCCAGATCCAGCTTGGTGTCATGCCACTTTGGTGAATTAAAGTACCAATTTATTCAGAAACAGCAAAATATGTACATTATTCCAAACTTTTGGCTGCCAGTGTATATAAGCTTTAGCTATATAAATATTTTGACATTTTGTAGTAGCCTAACTAGACACGAAATCCATGTTTGAATTGTTTTTCTCTACAAAGAAATGGCATTAATGAGGCCTATAGTCTCTGTGTTATATAGCGGTAATTTGTTTCATTTAAATGTGGGCCATAGAGAGAGAGAGTGACCGAGTTTCTGTTGTTCTTTTTTTCCTGGGAATTGGCATATGTGCCTTGTTTCCTCAGCTCGACCGCTGCGCTTCCGTACGCAACTTATCGGATCGCTTATCAGTTCAGTTTGTTTGAAAAGATCACACAGTGTCTCCAAACCCCACGTCTGCACCCACGATCCCAGCTTGAACATTAAATATTCCTTCCTTCAACAGAATGGCGGAGGTCCAGAGTTAAAGCCAACACGGCTAAGCAAATAAAAGGACCCAAAGCATGTATCTTGGCGAAGACAAATCATCAGATAAACAGTTTCAAAAAGCCAACATGGAAATATGCACAACCCGAGACAATATCAACAAATATGTCCTCTGTATGTTCACAGCAAGATTACAAAGAGGGCTTCACAGTTTAATGCAAACAAACAGACTTGCCTTCAGTGGCCCTGGACATTGAGTCTGCCTTTTACTTTCAATAAAATGTATAACAATCATGATATATGTTATAATAATCACCAAAATCTATAAAGAAAATAATAACAGGCCTATCGTGTAATAATAAATAAAACCCCATTTGCATCACTCTCAGCAAATTCTATTATAGCAACTTCGTAGTAAATACATCTACAAAATGTAACAACAGGTCATGCGCAAAAATGTATAAATTATGGTGTCAACATGTGCATAATAATACAAACATTTCTTAAACAGCACGTTTCAGATTATATGGATGGACATTTTAATAAATAGGTTATGAACCCATCTATAAATATATCACAGAACCAATATTAATATTTTAAAATAGGCCTAGGCTATAGCGTGAATGTGAGTCCACTTAAGCTAACCTGATTTAAAAATGAAAATTTTTAAATAAATTAAAGTGCAAATTAAATATTTAATAAGTAATAAATTATTGTAGACAGTTTAGGGTGGCAAGAATTTTTATTAAGCAACTATGAGGGATGTTTATTTATTAAATTCTTTAACAAATAGTTGAGTGCACTAATTGGCCAGTCTACATGATCAAAATACCTTTACCTGAACATTAACGTGACCCTCTTTAATTACATTTTCTTTATAGTTTGTTTTTACTATCCTAACACCGACGTCAGTGTTCCACAACATTTATTGTTATTTCTCCGGTGTCACAGTCAGACCCACTAATCATTTTTAAATACTTTTTTGCAGGTTTGTGTTTGTTTTACGTGTCGCACTACCGCTTTAAGATCTATGCTACTTTTAATTTTTAATCCGCTATGATGCAGATCTTATTTTCTGATATTAATCAAATTATTGTCGTATGCTATAATGTAGGCTAATTACTGGCATGTAGTCAGAAGCTCTGTGCACTGGACACTATGTCCATCTTTGCGGCCTTTAAACCAGTTTGTTGATCTCTGCTGCCCTCTTCTGAAATTAAGAAACAATTTGGTTTGAAACAAATCAGCTGCCCAAATAAAACTCGGTTTAGAAACATTTTAATTCGAGCAAAATATAGACAACACCCACTGATCTGTGATGACGCCTCACAAGTTCTGCCAAAGGCTCCCTAGCAAGTCAGTCCTCTGTCGGCCATCTTTGGAACGCTCTCGGGAGACAATTTCCATTCATGCCAATGCAGCTCCTATCTACTTGAATGGGAGAACACCGAAATCTCAAAAACGGTTGGACAAGATTACGATCAAAGAAAATATTTTAACTCAGCAGTAAAATCTGACTAAACTGGTATCATAAATTGTGCTTCTTTACCTCATATTACGCAAAACAAAAACAAAAAACGCAACTTCTTCAGCTTGTATAGCTAATGCGCATGCGCGTTCTCGATTTAATTGACAGCAATGTCTGTATATAAAAGGTGATTGGCTCTTTTACCTGTAATGCCGGACTTCCTTTCTACGCCCGTTGACCGTTATGAGCTTCTTGGTCTGGCGTTTCAATTTCTCCCATTCATTTTAATAGAAGTGGCTCTGCTAATTACACTCTAGTACTGCATTACAAATAAAGTGCCTCTGAGACTATTAATCGTTTATTTTGGGAGTGTCTTAAAGTGCAAGTCTTTTGAAGAGAGTTATAAAATTAGATTGACGTTAACAGAAAAAATGCCCCCAATTTTATTTTTATTTTTTTATAATGGTTTAATTACCAGAAGTATATAAGGTCATTAGAGACCCTAGGTTTGTAATAGTCAGGCTTTCTTTTTTTCTTTTTTTGCACTTCCATAAATTCAATTTTTGTGATTATTTCATATCTATATAATTTTACTATCACAGGATATCTATTTCTTTGTTTATTAAAAGATAAATTAGTACTATATTCATAAAAAGAAATATTATATTGATTTCAGATCAAAAATTGTGAATTATTTGTATCACATATGCATGTACGCATAAAAAATATGCATGCTATTTCTTACTCAATGCGGTGCCGATGTTTCAGTGATTGACTTGTTTTTCATTTGACATTGCTATTTGATGAAGAAACAAAATGGAAGTAAACTATAGCAAGTGTAACAGTATAATACGACTATTGTCATTTGGGTGCCTGATTTGTTGCATTATCTCTTTGATATATATATTTATAAAACATCAAAACATATTTAAATATTGAAATATTTGAAAACATCAAAACATAATAAAATATTTTCAAAATTTTTGAACAATATTTGATAGATATACATGCCTGGTATATTAAGACCTGAATATGTAACGAGTTTTGCTGAAATTTCCATGCATTTAAGGCTTAAAAAAAATACAAAAATGCTAAAAATAATATTTATAATAATAATAAAATGCAACTGTCGTTCTGTGACGTGTCAAGAGCGACTACAACAACATTTCCCGACATGCGCTGAACTCGTTGCCATAGCGCCTCTGGTTTACCAACATGGCGCTTAGCCCGTCTCGTGTCTTTGCTACACTTCTACCGACTGCTGCTGATGTTTACGGAGAGGAAAACGAATCAGTATTTAATCGGGTCGCCAAGCAGACGTCTTTATATCCTCAAAGCAACATAAGAGTTGTTCAGGTCACGGGCTGTGCCAAGTTATCGTGTCCTCCGGATCAGGCCACCGTAACAATTAGCGTCAAAAACAGTAAAGAAAATGTAAACGACGTGACTAATAGCGTGACTAGAAGACTGGAGTACATACTGCAGACTGTGAGACAGCATGATGTCAAGGTCCTCATTACAGTTGTTTGTTCTTCCTCTATTTTTAAAAATGTATAGAGTTAGGAAGAGCTGTAACTTTAACGGTCTTGTAACTTTTCTGCATGAAAACATGGCCTTTCTGCCACACTTTAGTCCTTCTGAGGGAACCTTCAGTGAATGTGTGTTGATAAAAATGCATTCGTCAGTGAGAATACACAAATCAAATATTTTTCTTCCAAACAGGTAGACAACATCACTGTAGCCAAGCATTTACAAAGAGAGGAGGAGCTCTTCCACATGCAGGCTGAGGTGAAGATGGATGGATGGATCAGAGAGGGGGAAAACTTACTTTAACATGCTCACTTAAAGGGATAGTTCACACAGATATGAAAATTCTCCCATCATTTACTCACCCTCATGCCACCCCAGATGTGTATGACTGTCTTGTGCTGAACTCAAACAAAGATTTTTAGAAGAATGTTTCAGCTCTGTAGGTCCATACAATGCAAGTAAATAGTGACCAGACCTTTGAAGCTCCAAAAGCAGAATAAAAGTAATCCAGTAGACTCCAGGGGTCAAATCCATATCTTCAGAAGTGATATGATAGGTGTGGGTGAGAAACAGATTAATACTTAAGTCCTTTTTTAATATGGTTGCATCCAAACCCAGGAAAATTCTACCTCCGGGCTATTGAGGTAGGAGGGGATCAAGGCATGCCTGAATCCAAGGTTCGTGTCACATCCTGTCTACTGACATACCTTCATCTGATCGATTTTTGAAAGCAGCATAGATCCTTTACTGCCTATGAAATCCCACAGTCCTGTGTATGCAGATCCACAGCGGTTGAACTGAAGAAAAAATGGTGGCTGAAGAGGCACTTGATAGCAAATTTGGTTATAAATTAAAATTTGTATAAATTTTTCCAACTTTTGATTCCATTTCTAGTGAGAAAGTTGTAGTTATTAAATATACACTTGGTTATTGCCAAAACTCTCATATTTTGTTATAGATTTTTTGGCTATTGTGGTTCAGTTGGACTGAAAGAAGCAGACGCGTTACCTTTAGTGGACACCAGATGGCGTTAATCAGATACTGGTATCCTAGCAACAATGTGAGGTTATGTAGCCTCAAAACCAGTTTCTAGAGGTACCTTAGTATGCAAACGCTGCCTGTTAAGCCATTAACTGATTGGGCAACAAGACAGCAACCTTTGGTGTCGGATGCAGCCTATCATTCTCCAATTTTTTTTTTTTTTGGCGTTTAGCATTATTCGTGCATATTGCTACCTATTGGACCAGGACGAGAATTTATAGTACAAAAGGACTTGGATATTGGTCTGTTTTTCACTCACAACTAAGTCCTTTTGTACTATAAATTCTCCTTGGAATGCCATGAAGATGAAAGAATTCAAATTATTGGGCAAACTATCTCTTTAATATTTATTAGGCACTGTGTCCTATAATTTAACAGGTTATTGAATAATCTGTTTATTTCTTTTTGTTGTTGTTGTTTTTCAATATTTGTGTAGGTACAAGTGGTGTTTTTAGACTTTGAAAAGATGCAGCATGTGCGTTCAGTTTTGATTGAGAAACTTGACAAAAGTGTGTGTGTTGGTGACCCCCATTACACTCACAGTGCTGAAAGCCTCAATTTGTTAAGGTAAGCCTTAAACACAACTTCCCAATCACCTGCAGCACACACTCTAAATTAATAGCAATATAGCTCTTGTTTCTTCCATTGTCTCTGCTATTTTCTCAAATCAAACGTTCTTGCATACGTTGAACTATGTCTGTTTTCATGTAAGGCTTCACTTGAATTTAGTCTGAACATAGCTTTGTATACAAACAAATTTATAGGCCTGTTTGTAATGATGTTGAGACTTATAATTGTTGTGTATCCTGCAGACGGCGTGTATGTTTGGTAGCTGTGGACAATGCCCGTCTCAAAGCCAGCGAGGCCTGTGGCATTCTGGGGCAAGCTCTGGGACGCCCACTGCTTGTACGTGAGGAAGAGTCACGAGAGTGGACAAGCAGCCAAGATGAAGTCACTGGCACTGCTCTAACACTGCATCAGAGGGCTGAGGCTACATTAGTCTCTGCCTCTTCACGAGTATTTGTGACCTTTGAACTACGACCAAAGGACAGAAACAGGAAAATTTGATGTTTTTGTTTATAAATGATACATTTAAATTACATGTTGAAACTTTCATTTGTTTTTTGATTGTTGCTGAAGGAGCCAGCATGTAAAGTTAATTAGATGTAAAAAAAAAAAATTCATAGATACCACTGTTTTAACTTGATTTCCAATCTAGAACATTCTGAACAGCACAGTATATAACGCTAAAACCATGCTCCAAGCAATCAAGTAATACTCACACATGCTGGTAAATCATCCCTGTTTTTGCATGTTGGTAATAAGAAAACATTCTGCAGTCAAAATGAATTTGTTAGTTGAACCTACATTTTGAATATATAGGAATATAATGCATTTTAACGTGATGAAGGACAATTGTCAGATTGCTACTAGAGCTCAGTCATGCCATTTATAAGATGTAATTTCTTTCAGCAACAGCAGATGGCAGAATTGCTAAGAGAACAGCAGTATCTGAACAGCATTTTGTTATACATCCATACAGTGACTCAAAACATGGTCTTTTGTTTCATTTGATGAAAGTAAAAAGAAACCCAGAAAACCAGCAAAATTTTGCATGGCTCAGCCCCACTCTATGAGGTGTTCAGTCTATGCTAAAATAAAAATATGTACTTTTTTCCCCTATAAATGGATGTTGGACCTTAGTAAGGAAATGCCCAGAATACATGGGACATATTCTTTAAACAAAACTATAATGTCAAAAAGCCGTTTCAGAATACATTTCAAGAAGTAAACTTGTTTCTGTAACAGCACAGCACAAACCTGTGTTGTTGGGATGCTATACATAGATTTACAACATTTTAAATTTCAGGGAAATTTTGCAAACAGTTGTTTAGGAAAGTGCTCTGGTAGTTTTTGTTGCCATTTAGTGTTTTTGGAGAAAATCAAATCAAAGGAGCCTTTTACCCAGCGGGGCCTTTAGACCTGTTGTACCCTATTTAAAGTATACTACCAGTAAAAAGTTTGGAGTTGACACAGTTTGTGTTTCTTATGATCTTAACCCCTTAAACTCCGGTGCATATTTGGGCTGCCGCCCGCCATTTTTCACACTCAAATTTAAAAGCTCACCATTCACACATACTGTGGACTAATTGCCAAAATTTGGTCTAATTGTTCAGAGAACCCCCCCAAATAAAATGAAAAAAAGACTCCAATTATTTATACATTTTTTAATGCATTTAAAATCATATGATAAACAAATTTGTTTTAGCAAAAAAAGCAAATAAATGTGTTGTTGTCCTAACTTTGTAAACATGTAATTCTGGTTCTGTTCATTCTTCCTCTATTTCAAAAGTCTCATTTTATTCCACTAGATGGCAGAAGTCACTAGATAAAATAACATTTCCTCTATCAGCTTCCATCACAATATACAGATCTGAAATGTAGGTGGCGCTTTAATGCATGTTTGCTCTCACAGATGTGCTCGTCCATAGACATTCAGTCTAATGTTCAGTTCAAGCACCACCCTTGATGTTTCATTGAATATCTCGGCCTCTGAGTGGACTACAAGCTCAGTCTAGGTGTCATTAGAGAGCTGAGATCCTCCCCTTTGCATTGATATATAAAATTGTATCATCCATATTTGAAACCATATTTTGTTTTGCATTCTTTTCTTGCTGGACTTCATATTTTGTTCTGGACATCTAAGATATAACATTGGATTATTCACACAAGCAAGCTCACAGACAAGTAAAAAATTGCAAATTGTTTAAAAAATACTCCCTAAGGTAAAAGCAGATATAAAGTTTTTGCCTATTTGAGGCTGACAGCAACAGTTATCCGAGCTTAAATGAGACTTTTGTATTGAATTACTTACAGAAATCATATTTTACTTTGTGGTACTTTTGAAAGTCTTTCGAACTGTCATATTAGGGCAACAAAATAGCCTATACAGTCACATTCCTGAGAGTGAGAGCTTTCATTCGATATATAACTTGTCTGTTTAGGTGCTATGTGAAGGACTTTTATTTTTATATAAATATTTGTACCCCATTACCTCTGAGGGGGGCACTAATTTTCAACGCAAAGTATTTGAGGCCTTCTTTTGTTATTTCAAATAATATAAATGCATATGTGATGGTTATCTTTGAAAAGTTCAGTTTGTAATCTTTATAATGATACCTCATATGGCTGACTTGTGTATATGGAGACTTTAACAATTTAAGCGTACCTTTGACCCCCCAGATCCACCGCTGGGTCCGTAGATTTAAAGCAGTTAAAAAACTTAAGGTTTAAATGCTTTAGTTTTGTAAACAAATATAAATGATGCTTACGTATGGATTTTATCATATTAACTTTTTGAAAATATTTACTTTTTTCCCCTATAAATGGATGAGTTGGACCTTATAGTAAGGAAATGCCCAGAATACATGGGACATCCTTTAATGTTGATAAGAGTAAAAAAAAAAGCATCCCAGGAGGAAACCTAGTTAAGTTCACGGGAATGCCTGGAGTGTGGAGAGCTGTATCTACAGAATAGGTTAAGTGTGACAATTGTGAAGAAGCTTAAATATAAAAATTCTTACTTGAATTTTGTTTAACATTTGTTGGTCACTACATAATTTATTAATGATTTCAGCTTTCAATTGTTGAAAATATTAGCCTTATAATAAAGAACTAGATAGGTACATTTCCTAAAGAAAATGTGAGTGGTGCTTGCCGTGGCAAAACTCGTCAAATAGCATGCTTGAAAAGAACAAAAATTATGGTCATAAATAAATCAACCCAGAAGTCTCTACGTTTTTCTGATGCAGAGATATGTGATTTGTTACTCGGTTGCTAGGGTAAACCCATCTGGTTGCTAGGCAGTTACCATAGTGATAGTAATGAAGTCTCCTTGCCATCCTTATTGAAATAAGTCAACCCGAAGTCTCTACTATTTTCTGGTGCAGAGATATGTGATTTGTTACTCGGTTGCTAGGGTAACCCCATCTGGTTGCTAGGCAGTTTCCATAGTGATAGTAATCAAGTTTCCTTGCCATCCTGAGTGAAATAAATCAACCCAGAAGTCTGTACTATTTTCTGGTGTAGAGATATGTGATTTGTTACTCGGTTGCTAGGGTACTATGTGTAGTTGGTAGGGAGTGGCTTGGCAGCTGCCAATCATGAAATTCCAAAGGCTGCTTGTCAGTATGAAAGACATAAATCAACTCCCATGCCTCTGTGACATTCAGAATGGAAGATATGCCTCTATGGATTTTGGTTGCTAAGGTGCTCGACAATAGTTGCTAGGGAGGGGCTAGGAAGTGTTGAGGTGATTCATGATTGGCTGTTTGCTGCCCCGAGTCAAACGAGACCACCCTTGTGTTGGTATGACACTTCTAGCCGGAGATATCCCTTTGATCTCTTTCATTAGAAGTCTATGGGACTTGTTGCTAAGGTCCTCTAAATGGTTGCTAGGGCGTGGCTTGATAGCTTTGCAATGATCCTGAGAGACTGATTGGTCGTCTTAGTAAAATGAGGCAGGCCCCTTGTCTCTATGACACTGTGATCCAGAGCTATGTATAATAAAAAATCCCTATTTCATGGGCCGCCCTACACCATTGTAAGTCAATGGGGCAACTTTGGGCAGCTCCTGCCCCCAGGGGTGCAACTTTTACCCCATATTGAGGTATGCTCTTACAGAGCCTGCCAGCCTCTTCAAATGTGGCAAATCACACGTTTCTGCGAAATCCTCGCCGGAGCTGTGACGCGCCAAAGTTTGTCTCAATGTTAAGTCAGTGGGATTTTTCGGCCGCTTTTTGCCCCTGGGGCAAATACCGCACTCGATCGCTTATAAAAGTCATAGCACACGTGTCCTCAATAGGTCGCTCGATTTGACACCTCATTCGTGGGTCTACGCTAAACGGTGCGGGACGAGTTAGGTGCCGAAGTTTTGTTAAGAGATATAAAAATAAAAATAAAAATAAAAAGTATAATAATAAGTATGTGAGATTACAATAGTGATGCTTTGCAAGCACCACTAATAAGCAGGTGTATCCAAACATTTGACTGTTAATTTATTTGCACATCACATTACCATTTAAGTGAATTGTGCAGATAAAAGATGCTTAAAATAAAATAAATATATATGTATATATATATATGTGATAGTGATAGTCAGTGCTGAAGCATTTTAAAAATCAGAAATGAACATAATTAATTCTGATTCAAAGTAATGGCCAGAATCATCTAATCACTGTAAACCATGTTAATATAAAAGCAGGGATCACCATTGCCCCATGTCTGCCAAACATGTTGAATGGTCCAAACATCATCTGCAACCTGCATCGTAAGTTGAGGTTGGATGTTAGGAGAGCTGCATAGGAAAGCTAGAGGATGCTCCCTATTTAATGAATGACTTAACCTCCAGTGTGCTGTTTGACTGCACTGGTCTGAAAACAGTACGAAATGCACCTTATTTTCATCATAACTCCATATAAAGCCTCTGAAAGCAACATTTTTATTTTTCAATGTGATAATGTACAGTAAATATAGGATTTCTTAGGGGAAAATAGTCCTATAGTCCACTATAGTGAACATTGGAGTAACATTTTACAATAAATTGCTCAAATTTAAAACTATGATATATTTGATGAAACTACAGACTGTAATCTTTTGACTCAAACAAGTTTCAATGTAAAAACTTAATTAGGTTCCTTTCAAGATGTAGTTTTGTTGCGGTTTCTCCCAAAGAAAATCTGTGATCGGCGGCATGATGTATTATCACATGACTTCATGCATCAAACATATAACCCTTTACTGACAGCAGTGTGTCCTGAACTGAGATCAGTTTAAATTAAATTATGGGTTGTGTATAGCAAAGCCAAAATACAACATCCACACATGGGGTCACACAAGGTTAAATCACACGGAGTTCAGCGCAAAAAGAGTGCATTGTTCCCCATGAAAAAGTTTCCTAAAATGCAATCGAGAAAAAGGACAAGGCAGTATGTGGAAAAACAAATGTTTATTTCCTTAAAATATCAGTATGAACTAATGTGACAGCAGTACACCCTACACAAACAGTCTATTTAACGTTTTTTATTTACACTCTTTCCTTTATAAAAGTATACAAACTAACATAGAAATAACTCTCAGTCAAAAGATATAAGACCAGAGAGGAAAAAGACCCTGACCCCACAACATGACTGTACCTTCAGAGTTAAATACCCGAGAATATACTAACATGCATCCATCTTTGATCTCCACTCCAAAATCTGTCAATGCCTGTGTGATGTCACTTCCTGTGCAGTATGGTGGTAACAGAGGGGTCAAAAATCTGATATAATACAGTTTTCATGAAGCAACAGATTATAAACACCAGCTCAATAAAACATGGGGCATGTACATAAGGACATGGTCACGCACACTCACAGACATGCATTAACTGCATATACAACAGCAACATACACACAAACCCACTATACAGTCTCATATAAACGCCCACACGCACACGTTCAATAGGCTTTGGTTCATCAAACCAGTTTTAAAGCTATGGGCAGGATTTGCTCTGTAAACTATCACTATGGATGATCCAGACCAAAACTGAAGCGAATATGTAAGAAACTAGAAAATTACATGGCAACAAACCAGGCTGAATGTCATCCAGGCTGACTTCATCTCTCATAAAAAACAGACTATGCTATATATGTGGGTCACAATACATGAACTCTTAATTTTTTATCTCCAGATTTCAATATCTTTGCTCTCATACATGCACATACACAAAGTCAAGGCACATTCAAAACAGAATACGACTTACACACACACTGCCTCTTGTGTCATTCGCTGCCCTGTGGTATCTACTAAGCCAATGCATCCGATGAAGAATGCAAAATAACCAAAACATGTTTCAATGTGATCAGGCAAAAGCAAAGCTCTCTCTACTAATGAAATGTACAGTTCTATAGTAATGATTTGGCCAAAAACAGAGAAATCACTCAGTGCAGGAAGAAACACAGGTAGAGTACTGAAACCACAAGGCAATCAAATTCACTACACGCACACATTATTAACTCTATCAATAGTGTTTTTTACGAGCATACAGTGGCCTCAACAAGTACAGTGAATTAAGAAAGTATTCAGACCCCTTCATTTTTTCACATTTTGTAATGTTGCAGCCTTATGCTAAAATGCTTTAAATTATATATTTTTTCATATCATTCTACACTCCATACCCCATAACAACAAAACAAAAAACTGATTTTTGTTAACTTAGCAAATGTATTAAAAAGAAAAAACTGAAATATCACATTGACATAAGTATTCAGTCCCTTTGCTATGACACTTGAAATTTAGCTCAGGTGCATCCCATTTCTCTGGATCATCTTTAAGATGTTTCTACACTTTGATTGGAGTCCATTTGTGGCAACTTCAATTGACTGGGAATGATTTGGAAAGGCACACACCACACCATGTCTAAATAAGGTCTCACAACAGAAAATGCATATCAGAGCAAAAACTATGCCATGAGGTCAAAGGAACTGCCTGCAGAGCTCAGAGACAGGACTCTGTCGAGGCATTGAAGGTTCCCAAGAGCACAGTGGCTTCCATTAATCTTAACTGGAAGAAGTTTGGAACAACCAGGACTCTTCCTAGAGTTGGCCGCCAGGCCAAACTGAGCAATAGGGGGAGAAGGGCCTTGGTAAGAGAGGTGACATAGAACCTGATGTTCACTCTGGTTGAGCTCCAGAGATCATGTGTGGAGATGAGAGAAACTTGCAGAAGGACAGCCTTCACTGCAACACCAGACGGAAGCCTCTCCTCAGTGCAAGCCACATGAAAGCCCACTTGGAATTTGCAGCAAAAGCACCTAAAGGACTTTCAGACTGTGAGAACCAAGATTATCTAGTCTGATGATATGAAGATTGAACTGTCTGGCCTGGAGGAAACCAGGCACCGCTCATCAACTGCACAATACCATCACAACAGTGGTTGTAGCATCATGCTGTGGGACTGTTATTTAGTGGCAGGGATTGGGAGACTGGTCAGGGTTGAAGGAAATCTCAATGCAGCAAAATACATAGATATCCTTAATGAAAACCTGGTCATGAGTGCTCGGGATCTCAGACTGGGCCGAAGGTTCACATTCCAACAGGACAGCCAAGATTACGCAAGAGTGGCTTAGGGACAACTCTGAGAATGCCAGAGCCCGGACTTGAACCCAATCGAACATCTCTGTAGAGACCAGAAAATGGCTGTCCACTGACTGTCCATATCTATCCTGACAGAAGTTGAGAGGATCTGCAGAGAAAAATGGCAGAAAATCCCCAAATCAAGGAGTGAAATGCTTGTCGCATCATACCCAAAAGACTAGGGGGCTTCAACTAACGGTCTTTATATTAATGTCAATGTGATATTTCATTTTTTTCTTTTTAATAAATTTGCAAAGTTATCAAAAATCTGGTTTTTGCTTTGCCATTATGGGGTATGCCGTGTAGATTGATGTAAAAAAAAGAATATTATAATTTAAAGTATTTTAGCATAAGGCTTACAAAATGTGGGAAAAAAATGAAGGGGTCTGAATACTTTCGTAATGCACTATATGGAAACTTACGATGCAGTTAAAATATATGAATTTCACTGCATTAGATAAAAGTGATAACTTTACACTCTTAGGCATTCTTTTTCAGCCAGTTGGATTTTTAGTGGATGCAAGTCATAACCACAATTCATCACATTATCTATGGACATGTTCAAGATTGACAATCAGAAAGTATCTAAATACTTATCCAAATTTGTTTTACAGTATATTTAATCAGAGTTCCCACACCTTGTGACCAATTCATTTCCATTTCTTTTCCATGAGTTTTGTGTGATATTTATTTTTATACTATTCTAGTTGTTTGTAAATACTTGGTATTTTTTTTTATTTGTATAATTTTATAGAGATTACTTACAAGTAATTTCTAAACTAAGAAATATGTTATAGGATTAGTACAGCATAACTACAAAATGTAAAAACTCAGAAATTTCCACAAGGTTTTACAATTTTATTAATTTTTTGTAATTTATCTTTGACTTTTAGTTTTCAAGTTGTTTGTCATTCCTGGAAACTTTTTTAAACGTATTTTTAAAAATAACTGTGTTCAGACTGATTCACTAATGAATGAATCACGCTTACCGATTTGTGAACCCTGCTGATATTTCCATGACAATTTTTTTTTAATTGTTTTTGTGAAGTATTTTACTTGAAAAGTGTGCTTGTGCTGTTTCTCCACTAGGGTTGATATTTTTCTACCTATGTAGTGACATACAAATATTTTAAGTGTCTTAAGTGTCCAAAAACTTTGTTGGGCCACTGTATTTGTATGCAGTGATTATGGATATTCTCTTAGTGGGATCACAGTGCATTCACAAATACATTAAAAATAATGTACTGTCTGCATACTGAGGCGCAGAATGCCATTATATCATCATCAATAATAATAATAATAATTAATAATTTCACACCTCAAAAACTCAACGCACACACACACACACGTTATGTAGAGATATACTGCTCACTAATCTCTATCCCAGCAACAGATCAATGACACGTGTGTACTGAATAAATCAATACAGTAAAGCATTAAAAACCCACACATATACACATAATGGGGAGTACAAAGGAACCATGATGTATTGAAAGTATGAAAAGGCACAAGGTATTGCTAATTATATAAAAACATGCAAATTACCACTGCTACTGATATTTGTTGACTTGTAGAGAAAGACATTAAAAGACAAAACCGAAGAAAAAAAATCACATGGTCCTTCTTTGCACTTGCTCCACTATAGCTTAAAAGCCACCAACACTTCGAAGAAGTGTCTGATTTGTTACCATTAGCAACAACTCTGTAAAAACAATGCATAAAATTAACAGTTAAAGAGAGACAAGACAGACTAAAAGCTTGTTATTTTCCACACACACAATCAAACATCAAACACTCACACATAAGTGTGTTCGTGAGAGATGAAATCAGATATTTGGATTTTTATAAGACTAAGTAGGCAGGTACCTTTCTTTACTGGCATTCAAATAGTGCATATGAAATCAATATTAAACTGCATTTGTGATTTTTCTGTGGAAGAAATGTTCAAGATGGGGGCTTTCAGTCCCTTTCATAATGGGCAGTGACTTTTCATGAGACTGCCTTGTTAAATCACCAAAACAAAAAGTAGAAGATTCAAGATCAATTTAGAGAGTCAGAATCAAAGATTCATGTGATCATGACAGTTTGATAGCAGCAGAATGGTTCCCCTCCCCAGTGTAGTGGGGATAAGGGGTTTTGTCACAGAGGACATGCAAAGTTGGCATCGTTTACCAGCCAATGAGGTTGGCTTTGGCCTTTTCAGTGAGCTTGCGGACTCTCCCCTTGCTCGACGTGCCAAAAGTGATCGAGGCATCTTCAAACAAAAGTTGTCTTTGCTCTTCCTCAGAGTCTTCCTCATTATAAAAGGCTGTCCTTCGGCCCTGGTTGCGCGTTCTCATTTGCCCTTTAGAGCTCCCATCCTCGCTCATATACATTTCTGGCTCCTCCCTCAGGGTGGGGCCTGGATCAGGAGGCGTGGTCTCTTCAATGCTGCGTCGACTGCTCCTTCTTAGAGTTTTGGGGCTTGAAATAGCCGGTGTATGTGCGGTTTGATCAGTCGTCCTGATCTGTCGTGGTCTACCTCGTTGTCTTGGATGTTCTGGAGTCAAGACAGAATCTGAAAGGCTACTGTCCTGGGCTGTAGAAGAAGCCCCACCCTCATCACTAGTAGACAGAACAAGCTCCTCCTCATGGGTGGAGTTTCTTTGTAAGGCCTCCATCTCTTTCTTGCTTTTCCTCCCTCTCTTTCTGCTAGAGGGCTGTGGTGAGGGGGTTGGCTCTACTATGGGTGTCCTTATTTGTACGTCTAATCTGGGTCTACCCCGCCCTCTTCTTCCTGCTCCCACATTAGCTTGACTTGTATGGCCATTCAAATGCACACTGTTCTGAGGAGAAGAGTGGTTAACTGGACCTGAGAGAGAAAGACAAAAATATATAACATATTCTGTATTTACTGAAGGAAATATGAGTGGTTCTTGGCTGTGCAAAAACTCGTCGCCATATTGCCATATTGACACATCATTTGCAATCGCTGAGGCTTCTATATCTTTCATTCTGTCAAGACTTTGAGCCCGTTTACATGCATTTAAGAAAACAATTTATTCCAGGGTTTGCAGAAAGCGGCATTCTAAAACGTCACATAAATGCGAGTGCAGTCTCTTAAGGGATTAAATAATTTTTTTCTTCTTCTTTCAATTAACATTTTTATCGATTCATAAACATATCACCAATCACCAAACCCACCCTAACCCCCAACAAACACCCCTGTAGTCACAAATAGATACACACACAAAAAAAACAAGAACAAACAAAAACAAACATAATAATCAAATATTATTAAAACTAAACATCTCTCTCCCCAGCCCCTCCCCGAGAGTCCCCCAAAAACATTTTCCCCACTTCCTGTCAAAAAATTCTTAACTCCCAGCCTTCTGCTTGACATCTCTTCATAAGCAGCCACACTCCCCATCTCAGTACACCACTCCAGAAATGAAGGCGCCCTGTCAGAGTTCCATCCCCTTAAAATAATTAGACTGCTAACCATAATGCTGGTCAGAACCCAATTTTTTGTGTTTATCCCCAAAATGTATGACCGCCCCATTGCCCAAAATACAGAGTCTGGAGCAGAGTGACATTTGAGTGCCTAAAACGTCACACAAAAAAACCAAAATTAATGGATCTTAACACACCACCAAAGAAACATGGGTTGTCTTCTGATTGGTATCGCCAGCAACTGGATGTGTCTTTAAGACCAAGCCTATACAATCTAAAGGGGGTCCAATACAATCTATGTCAAATCTTGAATTGCATAAGGCGCATCCTTGCATCTCTAGATACAGACTTGACATTTTTTAGAATCCTAGCCCACACTCCCTCCTCCAATTCCAAATTTAAATCTTTCTCCCATATTCTCTTGAGAGAAGTTGAAGCTTTAGCTTAACTTGTATTGAACACCAAACATTCCTTTAAATACTTCACCCTTAGGGAAAAACCCCTAACACTCAAAATGAGCAAAAGAAATGATTTGATTAATTGACTTTAGCAAGCACCACTAACAACAGATCAAAACAGAATGTGTTTGTAGAATGAAAGTATATTTCCAGGAAATATAAATAAAGCACTTTCATGCAATAACATTAACTTTTGACAACAAAATAAAAAATTGGGTTTGATCATGGTACTCACCTGGTGTGAGTTTAACAGGTGTTCGAAGCTTCCTACGAGACTCTCTGGCCCTACCCTCATTTGTTTGGGGGACTGCAGAACTCTCTGTTTCCCTGGAGATGCCAGTGGAGTGAGAATTCTGAGCACGTAGAACTCTGGAGGAGGGCTCCGCTGTTTTAATGTGGGTGGGGGGAGGGGGAGGAGGTGACTGCGCAGTAGGCGGATCTGTGGGTTGAGTTCCGAAGCGGGCGGAGCTACGCGTCCGTCCTGGGGCAACATGAGGCTCAGCCTTTCCGTTGATTTGTGGATGTGTGTGTCGTAAAGAAGGGGTCCGGGAGGGTCCAGCAGGAGTGGGTGGAACTGCATTGTCAGATCGTGGGAGGGCACGAGAAGAGACCCGCCTTTTCCTTTCTGGACTAAAAATCAGAAAAGAAAGCAAATGTTTAGAATTTTCCCACCTCCACAGGGCTGTCCCGATTATGATATTTAGTTGACAATTAATTGTAAAACAAATATTTGTGATTATGTCAATTAATTGTCTGTTTTAGGGCTGTGATGATTAATTGTCTTTTTAAGGGCTGAACGATTAATTGTCATTATGTCATATAAATTGTGCTTTTTTTTCTGCATGTGTGCTTCATACACATTAAGAAGTCATTTTTACATATTTAACTTCAAATAAATAAATAAATAATAAAATAGGTATGAACTATGATTTCCTTTTAAGGCTTTAAAAACATATAAATGACATGTCATTTCTAAATATTTAAAATATGTCTTGCTTTTTGGTCAACTTTAGTTTTGGTAAAGGTTACATTTACACTTGTTTTTGAACACACACACACACACATATAGTGAGGGAAAAACGTATTTGATCCCCTGCTGATTTTGTACGTTTTCCCACTGACAAAGAAATGATCAGTCTATAATTTTAATGGTAGGTTAATTTGAACAGTGAGAGACTGTAAAATCCAGAAAAACATATTCCATGTCAAAAATATTATAAATTGAATTGCATTTTAATGAGGGAAATAAGTATTCGACCCCCTCTCAATCAGAGTTTTCTGGCTCCAAGGTGTCTTTTATACAGGTAACGACCTGAGATTAGGAGCACACTCTTAAAGGAAGTGCTCCTAATCTCAGTTTGTTACCTGTATATAAGACACCTGTTCACAGAAGCAATCAATAAATCAATCAGATTCCAAACTCTTCACCATGGCCAAGACCAAAGAGCTGTCCAAGGATGTCAGGGACAAGATTGTAGATCTACACAAGGCTGGAATGGGCTACAAGACCATCGCTAAGCAGCTTGGTGAGAAGGTGACAACAGTTAGTGCGATTATTCGCAAATGGAAGAAACATAAAAGAACTGTCAATCTCCCTCGGTCTGGGGCTCCATGAAAGATCTCACCACGTGGAGTTGCAATGATCATGTGAACGGTGAGGAATCAGCCCAGAACTACACGGGAGTATCTTGTCAATGATCTCAATGCAGCTGGGACCATAGTCACCAAGAAAACAATTGGTAACACACTACGCCGTGAAGGACTGAAATCCTGCAGTGCCCACAAGGTCCCCCTGCTCAAGAAAGCACATGTACAGGGCTGTCTGAAGTTTGCCAATGAACATCTGAATGATTCAGAGGAGAACTGGGAGAAAGTGTTGTGGTCAGATGAGACCAAAATCGAGCTCTTTGGCATCAACTCAAGTTTGGAGGAGGAGGAATGCTGCCTATGACCCCAAGAACACCATCCCCACCGTCAAACATGGAGGTGGAAAATTATGCTTTGGGGGTGTTTTTCTGCTAAGGGGACAGGACAACTTTACCGCATCAAAAGGACGATGGATGGGGCCATGTACCGTCAAATCTTGGGTGAGAACCTCCTTCCCTCAGCCAGGGCATTGAAAATGGGTCATGGATGGGTATTCCAGCATGACAATGACCAAAAACACACGGCCAAGGCAACAAAGGAGTGGCTCAAGAAGACGCACATTAAGGTCCTGGAGTGGCCTAGCCAGTCTCCAGACCTTAATCCCATAGAAAATATGTGGAGGGAACTGAAGGGTCGAGTTCCCAAACGTCAGCCTCGAAACCTTAATGACTTGGAGAAGATCAGCAAAGAGGAGTGGGACAAAATCCCTCCTGAGATGTGTGCAAACCTGGTGGCCCACTACAAGAAACGTCTGACCTCTGTGATTCCAACAAGGGTTTTGCCACCAAGTACTAAATCATGTTTTGCAGAGGGGTTGAATACTTATTTCCCTCATAAAAATACAATTCAATTGATAACATTTTTGACATGCGTTTTTCTGGATATTTTTGTTGTCTATCACTGTTCAAATTAACCTACCATTAAAATTATACACTGATCATTTGTTTGTCAGTGGGAAAACTTACAATATCAGAAGGGGATCAAATACTTTTTCCCTCACTGTATATATAATTTTCATCAACATTTTATTATATGCAATATTAAAATATTTATTTCCAAATTTCTTCACTTTCACACATTATTTTAATGCTCTGATTAAACACACAAGCCCTTATTTGTAATGAAGCAAAACCTTTGATAATGTAATCATTTTATCACTCCACAGAAATAGAGTAAGCGTGAGTCTCCTCTGTGTCACTGCGTGTATGAACCAGGAACATTTGCCATTACACGATTGTTTAAAGTGAAACCGGAGGGCTTTGTGTTCACTATCAAAGTTTATGCTTGTTTGTTTATATTTTTGTGGGAGTTTGACGCAAGCCTCTTCTGACAGTGCGCGCATCATTGCGCTTCATGCGCTCTTCAGGACAGGAGCTGGTTGACGTCAGCGGTGCGGCTCAGTGACACTCGGACTCGGAGTTCAACTGAATGACACACAAACATGTTCATGGCATTTATGCAGTATATTCAAATTCCCTTATTTGGGCATTAAAATGTGATTAGAATTAGAATGCCCAAAAATCGCAGTTCTCTCAAATAACCGTGGTTAGATCAAATACCCGTGATCAGACGGTTATTGAATAATCACAACAGGCATACCCCTCCATATTTGGCAACTATCGAATCACTTTATTCTCCTATCAAGATTTTTTCAATCTGTGTCATCATGACTTGCTACTGATATATTTAACAAAATACTGAACCTACACACATTATTTGACAAAACATTGTTTAGTGTAATGCTAAAGAAACATGAATTTTCTTTTTAAATGAACAATTCACCAAAAAATCTATCTATAAAATTCATCATTTACTCACCCTCACGCCATCCCAGATTTGTATGACTTTTTTAGTTATGCTGAACACAAACAACATTTTTAGAAGAATATCTTATAGAATATTGTATGGACCTGGCAACTGAATACTAGTGTCAATTTTGTCAGCTGTTTTTTAATTTAATCTTAGTCTTAATCCTGTGTCAAATGTCCTTTTTAGATTTGTCATATTTAGTCAACCGTACACAATTTTTTTAGTTGACAAAGTCTGGGCTTTTTAATGTAGTTTTAGTCAATGAAAACTGTTGACATTTTAGTCATATTTAGTCATACTGATATTTTAGTCATTGAACACTGTAAACATTTTAGCCATAAGGGTATTATTGATAGGGTATTATTGATAGAGCCCCCAACTGAAGGGTATTTGGCAATCTTGTCTATCTAAAACCTATATATATATATATACACACACACATTTTATTGTTGTTGTCATTTTAGTGTTATTTTTCACATAAGATTGATCTCATCATGATGATCTCATGATGATGACGTTGCGAGCTGCAGACAGCGGGGGTGAGAGACGACCGTTTTAGAGTACACATCAGCCGGAGGAACTTTAAATCTCTCCCGGTCTCGACTCCGCTCAGATTGGGTCTCTTCCGCGACTGTTTGAAGCAGCTCTGACCGCATAGAGAATGAGTTTGTGCTTATTTACATGTCACGTTCCTGTATTATTTGAACTTTAATAAAGGATGAAATAAAGATATATCGCCAAGCTGTGATCTCTGTTTCTATCAGACACTCGAGCTGCAGCACTCTTCTCGTCTCGTGTGTCATCATTATTGTTTTATATGATCTCAAGTTATGTTAAATGACATCAGCGACTATTCGACAACAGAATAATTTTATTATTGCCAAGATTTGTAGTTACGAATGACAATCCACAGAGTGCAATGTTTGTTAGGGTTTTCCACGAAGACACCCACCAGAGTTTTTTATTTTATTTAATTTGTCTCCGTTTTGGTGTCAGATTGCAGATAGAGAAAATTGCAAAAACTTAAATACAAGTACTTTACCTACTTGTTTTCAACTTGTTTTCTGTTAAAAGTAGGAATATATATGTTAACTGCATGTCCTAATGAATGCTGCAATTAAACTTAAGTTGTGATATGTTTGTTGAGGTTTTTATTGATGCATAATAGGTAAATTTGCAGATAATCGGAAAAATCGTGAAATCATGATTTATTATCAGACAATAATCGTACCATCAAAAATTCACATCGTGACATCCCTAATGACAGCACTAAAAGATCACATGCAAAGGTCAGGAACAGTGACCTATAGCATAATACACTGCAATGAACAATGATACACTCTCTGTACCTAGAGGCGGTGCTTGAAGGGGAAGAGCTCCTCCTCCTCTTCACAGACTGTCTGGTCAAGCGTTCCGTGTGCAGGCGCTGTCGAGTGAATCGCTCACTGTGCAGACTTTGAGCAGCTTTAAAATCAGTCAGGATCGAACTGATATGCTCTTCAAACAGAGCGGACAATCGTAGACTCATGCTATAAATCTGTGTACACACACACACACACACACATATACAAACAAACAAACAAGCAAACAAAAACAAACAATGATAAACTAGATAAACTGGTTTTACAATGAAGATTACAATGCAACATAACTGCTATTAGTTCATCCTATTTACTAAATTTAATGTCATTCAAAATCTGTATTTCTTAATTTTTTGGAACAGATGTTGTTAGGCAGAATGACAGCCTCAGTCACCATTTACTTTCATTGCATGGAAAAAAGATGCAATTAAAGTGAATAGTGACTGAGGCTAAAAAAATTGCATTTTGTGTTCCATGGAACAAAGAAAGTCATATGGGTTTTGAATGACATGAGGATGAATAAATGAATACAGAATTTAAATTTTTGGTTGAACTATCCCTTATCAAATTGAAGCATAACAACAAAACAGACATGATCTCGTACCCTGGACTTTTTGCTGGGTGTGTAGGCTTTGGAGTTGCTGAAGATTAGTCGTACATCTTTACAAAGATCCATGGGAGTGTCATACTCTCCTGCTAACAGGCGATTCAAGACAGTACCAAAATCCATAGGAGTGTCCACAATGTCCAGGTAGTCCTGAAAGAGGTATTTTACAAATATTAAATCACAACATGTTATCAACTTGATCTACGTGTTTTCAACATACTGAGCTACTTTCTTCATGTGTCTGTGTATTACCGGATACTCCTCCAGATCCACAGGTTGCCTGAAAGGCTCTGAATCTTCACACTGAAAGATGAGCTTCAGCAGCCCTTTGCAGCACCCCTTCCAGGCCTCGGGGTCTGATGACGGTTTACTGCGCAGACTCCTAAGGATGGGCTGTTGCTGCTGGCCCTGAAACAAAACTCTCCATTAGCCTGGTATGATGTTGTTAGACTTTGATACATCCTTATGATATTGCCAGAAACAATCTTGCATGCATAATCAAATCTGATGTCTCTGGGCCTGTTTACACTTCGTATTAACATCCATCTGGGATGATTCAATCACAAGTGGGAAGCCAAGACAGATGCTGTTTACAAATGTGTCTCTTGTGATCATTTGTGTTGGATTAGGGACAGTCTCTGATTTTATAGATACATCACTGCATGATTTGGGACATACTGAAAATGTTATGTGAAACCTTGTGAATGTACAGTAATTTGCAAAAGTCTTAGGAACATAAGATGTTTCCCATAAACATTTGTCATAAGATGGTTATTTAATGTAGATCTTCAGCGTTATTGTGTAAATAGTAAAAATAAATGTTAGACTCCTAAACATTCCTTTTGCTAATAAAATAGAATAGAAGAACAGGGAGCCCTGCAACAAATGGCATGGCCCCCACAGAGCCCCCAACTGAACATTTGGGGCTTTTCTACTGCACGGTACAACTCGAATCTGCTCCCTTTTTGGAGGTTTTCCATTGTGGATAGTACCTGGTACCTGATACTTTTTTTAAGTACCACCTCGGTCGAGGTTCCAAGCGAGCCGAGCCGATACTAAATGTGACGTCAAAATCCTGCAGATTACTGATTGTTCAGGGAGAATCGTCACTATCAGCGTCACTTGATTTCCGACACGTGACATCAACCCGCTAGTTTTGAAGTTAGCAACAGCGATAACAGTATCATTTATTTACGTGACTTTCGAATTGTGAAAAAAGAAATGGCTGTGCGCAAAACCACGCCATGTTCAATAAACGACGTGCAAACGGTCTGCTCGTTAGCGATGAGCGAAACGAAAAAGTCTCCCAGGAAATGTCTCAGCTGTTGGCCGCACAGGGCTACAACTGGACCTTCCAACAGTGTAGGGAAAAGTAAAAAACACTTAAAAGTGACTACAGAACCATCAAGAAAAAGTGAAAGCTATCTAAACAGGCAAGCAATGGGAGGGAGAGTGCCCTGGTCTGGCGTTGATCCACGATGGAGGATGGTATGTTTTGTTATGTTAACTCTATATTCTGCTTGTAAGCTTCACTTTATTTAGTTTAACCAGCTACTGGAAGCTTGCTTCTAAAACAACCAGGCCAATTTAACTGTTACACTTGTGTAAAATCACCATGCAACAACTGCTTTATGTAGCACAATGAGCTAGTAGCTAACAGCTAGCGGTCGTGTTATTGTTTTGGTCAGTTTGTGTCGTGTTTAAGATGATGTCACGGCAGTAGAGGCGGCACAACTATGACGGTCATCCTATAATCCCACCCACGTTGAGATGGCACTAAACTGCAGTGGAAATGCAAGCTCCGAAAAGTAAAGCGAGTCGAGTTGAAGTGAGTCGAACCGTAACGTGCAGTGGAAAAGTGCCAATTGAGACAGTCTGGTATTACATGAAGGTACAGATGCAATTGAGACAGCTTAAAAAGATAGAAGATCTGTGGTGAATTTTCCAAGAAGCTTGGAGCATCCTATCTACCAACAACAAAGAAAACTGTGTCCAGTTGTACCTAAGATAATTGGTGCTGTTTTGAAGGCAACAGTGGTCAGACCAAATATTGACTTAGCATTTTTATGTTTACAGGACTTTGCATGACATTAATTTACGTTATTTTTGAAGACATCCTCACTATGCAACATTTTACACAAGTGACAAAAACATGTGCACAGTACTGTATACATACATTTAGTTTAAAGTTTTAATTTAAATCAAATTTAATAAGTTTTCTTTTAAAGCATACCTAACATCGTAGATTAAAAACACTTGTTGTTATTAGTAATCGAAACACAAGACATATTGAAAACCATTTAAACTTGAATTTAGTGCTGTCCAAATGGGACTGTATAACCTTTGGCGCATGTTAAAGGTATAATTCAACTCAAAATGAAAATTCATAAATGTTGTTCCAAAAACGATCAGTCACCATTCACTTTCGCTGTATGGGAAAAGATGCAATGAAAGTAAATGGTGACTTCTTTGATGGAAGAAAGGAAGTAATACGGGTTTGGAACAACATTCATTAATTGTTATTTTTGGGTGAATGGGTGACTGAAGCTAACATTCTGCCTTACATCTCCTTTTGTGTTCCACAGAAGAAAGAAATTTGGGTTTGGAATAACATGAGGGCGAGTAAATCTAAACAATTAAAATTTTAAGTGAACTGTCCTTTTAAAACCAACTGTAGGGTACACTGCCAGTTAAAGTCAAACCTTCTTATTGCGGGTAGATGTACAAGGTGTTTCATGCTCCTCATCCTCTTCTTCATCCTCATCCTGAGTTGCCATAAAAAAGTGTCAATCAAGATATATCAAGCACTGCTAAATAAGACTATGTAAGGATATAAATCTACTTCATAATCTAACAAATACTGTGTTTATGATTGTATGTCTGTGTTTGGGTGTGTATCAATGACACTTACATCACTTGAATCTGAGAAAGCTGTTTTCTTCATACTATTATATAGTGGGAAAATATCTGTACAACTTTGGTCCCTGAAGAACATAGAGAAAAGTATTTAAACATTAGTCCCATGCATGGTTCCACACTTAAAAAGCAATGTATCCCATGTAAACAGTTTTATTTGTGATCCAGACATACTTGATAAATTGCAGCATGAGGTCAGATACAAATTTGGCTGTTGTGACAATGAACGCGCCTGGTTCATTAAAGGTTTGAGCGTTGTGTTCAATGTAGCGTATCTCCCACATCAATGACGACATTCGCCTGACAACAGACCACCATCATAGACCAGATATAAACATTAAATCAGCCACAACATTAAAACCACCTGCCTAATTTTGTATAGGTCCCCATCATGCCGCAAAAACAGCGCCAACCATTCTCACCACAATTGTACAGAGCGGTTATCTGAGTTACTGTAGACTTTGTCAGGTCAAACCAGTCTGGCCATTCTCTGTTGACCTCTCTCATCAACAAGGCATTTCCATCCACAGAACTTCCGCTCACTGGAGGTTTTTGCACCATTCTGAGTAAATTCTAGTGATCGTTGTGCATGAAAATCCCAGGAGATAAACAGTTACAGAAATACTCAAACCAGCCCGTCTGGCACCAACAATCCTGGCACGATCCAAATCGCTGAGATAAAAAAAAATTCCCATTCTGATGGTTGATGTGAACATTAACTGAAGCTCCTGACCCATATCTTAATACCGGTAATTTTATGCACTGCACTGCTGACACACTATTGGCAGATTAGAAAAACGCATGGATGATTGTTGGTGTTGGTTGACAGTTCGGACTGATGAGAGGATTATTGGTTGCCCCCTGACATCCCTTCAAGAACGTACACTTCCAGAGTGAGGAAAATGGCTGGAAAAATCACTCTGGAGCCCAGCCTACTACCTTTTTTAACTGTTGCCTTCTGGCCGACACCACAGAGCTCTGAGCACCACAACCGTCAGGCACATGAACAGTTTTTTTCCCTCAGGATATCCATCTCATGAACAGATAAAACTGCCCCATTGAGGAATAATTATGTGCAATTCAGTTTATCTTTTTATATTTATCCAACATACCATACCCCTTCTGCCATTACATTCCCTTGCACTGTTTATAACAGATTTGTATTTGTACGGCGCATTTATATATATACATATATACAGTATCTCACAGAAGTGAGTACACCCCTCACATTTTTGTAAATATTTGATTATATCTTTTCATGTGACAACACTGAAGAAATGACACTTTGCTGCAATGTAAAGTAGTGAGTGTACAGCTTGTATAACAGTGTAAATTTACTGTCTCCTCAAAATAACTCAACACACAGCCATTAATGTCTAAACCGCTGGCAACAAAAGTGAGTACACCCCTAAGTGTAAATGTCCAAATTGGGCCCAATTAGCCATTTTCCTTCCCCGGTGTCATGTGACTCGTTATTGTTACAAGGTCTAAGGTGTGAATGGGTAGCAGGTGTGTTAAATTTGGTGTCATCACTCTCAAACTCCCTCATACTGGTCACTGAAAGTTAAACATGGCACCTCATGGCAAAGAACTCTCTGAGGATCTGAAAAAAAAAATTGTTGCTCTACATAAAGAAGACCCTGACACTGAGCTGCAGCATGGTGGCCAAGACCATACAGTGGTTTAACAGGACAGGTTCCACTCAAAACAGGCCTCGCCATGGTCGACCAAAGAAGTTGAGTGTACATGCTCAGCATCATATCCAGAGGTTGTCTTTGGGAAATAGGTTGAATAGGTTGCAGAGGTTGAAGGGGTGGGGGTCAGCCTGTCAGTGCTCAGACCATATGTAACTACTTTACATTGTAGCAAAGTGTCATTACTTCAGTGTTGTCACATGAAAAGTTATAATCAATGTGTGAGGGGTGTACTCACTGAGATACTATATATATATATATAAAATAATTTGTCTTGTGTATTCTATATTTACTTTATTTTCTGTTCAATTTTTATTTGTATTCTATTTTTATTTATTTTAATTTGTTTAATTATTATAATATGTCTTGTTGCTGTATTGTATTGTTGTGCACTGGAAGCTCCTGTCACCAAGACAAATTCCTTGTATGTGTAAGCATACCTGGTAATAAAGCTGATTCTGAATTTGGTGCCAGATGGGCTGGTTTGAGTATTTCTGTAACTGCGGATCTCCTGGGATTTTCACACACAACAGTCTCTAGAATTTACTCGTAATGGTTCCAAAAACAAAAAACATCAGTGAGGGGCAGTTCTGTAGATGTAAATGCCTTGTTGATGGGAGGCCAACAGAGAATGGCCAGACTGACTTGAACTGACTCTACAGTAACTGAGATAACCGTTCTGTACAATTGTGGTGAGAAGAATAGCATCTCGGAATTCTGAGATGCGGGTTGGAGCTGTTTTGGCAGCACGAGGGGGACCTACACAATATTAGGCAGGTGGTTTTAATGTTATGGCTGATCAGTGTATATGAACACTGACTGTTTATACATATACTCTATGCAAAGAAAATACATATTGATGCCCTGGTATAGTGTTTGGGTGTGTCTGCTGACCTATAGAAACGGTTCTCTAGTCTGTGACGTATGGTACTCAAATCTGTGACATAAGCAACCACAGTGCAGTATGTTGGATATGCTTGCAAGTCCACTGGCAGTGCAAATGGTACAGCCACATCTGAAGGAAATAGAGAGAATGTTTGTGAGAAGTAAACCATCAAGTCTGCAATAAAATTATATTGATGGGTTGATGTAAGTAACGTACTGTATAATATCATACCCAAAGTACAAAGCTGGTCAATGCCCCTGATGATGCGGTCACACTCTTCGTCACGTGTGCATGAGCCCCACTCTCCATCTAGAGGCTTGTACAATAACGCCTTCTGCTCTTCTTCAGTTAGAGGCACACTCAAGCCTAACTCATCAGGAAACACTGCTACACAAACACACACACACACGCAGAGAGAGAGAGAGAGAGAAACAAAATCACATACTATCTCACTATTGTTTATTAAAACAATGCCAGCTGATCTTCAGAACAGATGACACTCTCTGTCTGATGGTTTCCATGACAACTACCATGTTTCTGTGTGTTTAGCCTAAATTAAATCAGAGCTGTTTTTGTATAGCTTGACATGTTCTTATGTAGATAACCTGTGTTTATTAGAGCTGCCAAAATTTGCATGTTAATTTATAAGATTAATCAAACTTTGCTTAATTTAACACATTTAGCTAATTTGTTACATTCTGTTTTTATTTTCACTATTAGTAAAGAATGGTCAGAACAAGAGCACCAGTAAATGATGGGAAAAAAGCTTAATTTATAAATTTTTGTTGCATATTATTTTGTTTTCTTTCTTTAAATATGAGAAAGTGAGAGAGTCATACCTTCATTGGGAATCTCCTCCATGTCCCATGGGCTCATCTTTTCCGAGTCTCCATTATCCCAGCTGCATTCACACACAAATCAACATATCATTTACTATTAACCCAAAGAATGATAAACACTACAATGAGCTCTAAAGACAGTCATCTCATACACAAAAAAGATTAATTGCCAAGCCTCCATGTATATGTTTATTTAACAATTAAGTTGGCGCAATTGGAGCATTGGGGGATATTAAATTGACTATTTATTAATGCAGTTTAAAAACTACATTAGAGGTTAATATTGAACCACAAGCATGTATGCAGTATAATAATAATTTACTACTCTGTAAAACTGTGTCATTGACACTTAAGAACTGACCAGACATTGTAACACTGGAACAGAGAGTCTGGATATTCAGCTTGGTAAGGCTCCTGACTCTCAATCGTACCAAACCACCAGGCGTCATCTATCACCGTGCGGAAACGATCACCTGAAATAACAAAATATATTTCCAAACAGGCACAATTACACACACTCTTCAACTCTGTATCAGGACAAACAGTAAACAGAAAGGCAATACACTCATACACAAAATAAATTCACAAACTAACCTATCATCCAGTTCCGTTGTCTTGCATTATCGAACTGCTGCCGAAGTACCAGGAAGTCGATGACATCAGGCATGTCATGGTACCTAAGACAACAAAATATGTATTGTTTTGAGTTGCAGGTTGAAAGCAAATGAGTGAAGATCGTCATGGATATGTCATAGTGACTCATGCTGACTCCACTTACTTCATAGAGAAAGAGCCACCCGTCAGTTTGCCAGTGTCTGGGTCCAGGAAGGCCAGCTTCAGACAGCACAGAGTAGGCAAGCCAACCTCATACTTAATGCCCACAATCTTCAAGAGTTCCTGCTCCTGTAGAGACACAAATTATGTTCTTTATGAAGGGCTGATTCATTGAACTATCACCACTGAACCTTTGAGCAAGACACTTAATCCTATAAATACATTTATTATAAGGACATCCATCTTGAAGCAGTCTGGGATTAAGTCCCTTACTCGTGGGCAAAATGGCGATAATTCAAGGATAAACACATTATATATATATATATATATATCAGGAGCAGATATATCTTTTTATAAGAAAGATATATTCTTGCTGATACATATTTTACTATATACATTGCCTGGTGTTTTGTCTTTATGTACATGTTAGGGCTGTCAATTTAATGTGTTAATTCAGTGAGAATAATTTTATAAAAAATAACACGTTAAAATAATTAACGCAATTAATTGCAATGCCCCCGGACCATAATAGGGAAGATTCCTGAGAAATGCAAGCTTGTAGTACCACCTGTTTACTCCAGAGGGCAGTAATTAAAATTTCAGATGTATGAGCAACGCACAGTTTATACAGTATAGAAAACAACCTTCAGCAGCAACAACACAAACATGCGTTATGTTCTTGCATTCAAAACACTTGATGGAGCGCAAATTCGAACTAAGGGATCTCAAGATGTGTTCTAAGTATTAAACTATATTTAACTTGACACAGTGACCTAAAAATTGTATGTTTATGATGCAACGCTCCCAAGACGCTACACAAACATGTCTGACGCTTGTTGAAATTGACGGGTCCTTAAACAAGCCCTCATAATAAATCTTGAACTGATTGACAAATTCACTTGTGAAATGGATTGCTGTGAACTGTATGATAGTAAACAATACATTGTATTCTAAAGCCACTTTTTGAATTGTCTTATTAATGATTAACTCTTCTGCCACAAGAATGTAATGCATTTTAATTATCTGAATATTTTTTTATTTTATATATATATTTAAAGATAACTATGTATAATAATTTCATCATTATATATTGAATTATTGTTATATGAGGGGCTTTTAGCAAATATTTGTATATGTGATTAATCGCAATTAATTAATCGGGACACCATGTAATTAATTCGATTAAAATTTGTAATCGATTGATAGCCCTAGTACATGTATATTACTGTACCTGTTGTATTTTTCTGGCATTAAAAATAACAGTGAAGTTCAGCAATTCGTTTGGACAAAGCTCGTAGTAAAATATGACATAAAAACACTCTTTACATGCAATATTTTACTATGAGTGTAGACAAACCAATTGCACAACCCCACTGCTATTTTTATTGCAAGGATAAAACAACACATAAAATATTCCTGTAACGGTGCTCTTTTACTGTCCACGCACAGGAAACCCTGAATCCAATAAAAACATGCAATAATTATATAAAGAAGTCTTCTTTTAAAATATTTTTTAATGTTATGCATCACATTTAATGTACATTATTCCACATGTAGTTACATCATTCTACCTTGTGTTATAATATCCAGGCATAAAAAAAGAGAAGCTGGGATCAAGAGTTAGTTTAAAATATACTGGTATGAATGCTTAAAGATCCAAGCACCAGAATAAATGCTTAAACCGCGCCACCTACTGTACAAGGGTAAAATAGTTTTTCAGTTTATTCCCTTCGGTCTCCATGTGAATAGACCTTTTGTCAACAGTTCGTCTCACAAATTAAGACTTGTTGTCAAAGAGTATATCTGAAATAAATTACATTTTTCTAACCCACTGTTTTTTATAAGCAGCTTTCTGATTTTTTTTAAAGTAAAGTTTAGTTTAAGCACAAATCTAACCAAATGTAATGCTATTAATGCTTAAAATATTTACCAACGGTGTAAGAAAAATTAACTTTTTTCAATATATATTCTGTAAAAACAAGTCTTCTTATCTTACACAATTTTCATTCAAGTAATTTGATCTTGTATAAAGGATGTTTAAATATTTACTGGAAAACAAGACAAAATTACTGACTGAAATTATAATATTATTATAAAATGTTTTGCTGTGTAGGCTACATCAGTCCTGTTACAAGTGATATGATCCTCTTTTTGAAAAACAATATAACACAAAATAAAAGCAAAGAAAAAGGACAACATTTTAATTGAAGATAAGCCTTACCCTGAGCTCCAACTTGTGCCAGGGCTGTTTTTTAGGATTTATGCTGAAGATCTTGTTTTTCTTGGCCATCTCCACATATGCTTCATGGCCTTGACGGAAATAATATACCTTTTCACACACACACAACAAGAAGTTTAATATTAGCTTGCTTCTTATTCCACGCACTACAGAAATAAAAATTTTAAATTTTAAAATGTAATATTGCTTAAAAATTTATTTTTTTCACCTCATCGCCCATCTGTGGGGTGAAGGGGCATCTCCGTGGCATGGTATCAGTAATCCAGGGAGATGGTAACCATTCCTCTAATGTCAAACCCTGGTTCTGGATTTCAGGTATCCTCTGAACAAAAAACAATTTATAAGCCAAGCTCTGACTCAATTTTAAAACAGAGTAGTTATAAAGCACAAATTTAGAACAGAGTATGTGAGCGATGCAGACCAGGGGGCGGAGTTGCGTTTTTTTTTTCAAGGTCAGAGCATTGTTTATTTTTCTCAATCCAAGATTGCCAAGATATCACTCCATCACGAGTGTAACATGTTAACTGGCTAATATTAGTGTCAACAAAGCATTAAACTTTTATCCAAGTATTGTTTATTTATGATATAAAAAAAAAAACATATTGAAAGAACTTTAAAGTGAATAGGTAACTGAGATCAAAGTTTGCTTAAAATTTTATATGCATCATAAGGACAACTGACCTTCCGTTTCTCATTTGGCTTCTTTTTCTTTGGTAGTGCTCCTTCTTTGTCTTGCTTTTCTTTTCTCCTCTCCTTCTTGGACTCTTTTTTCTTTTCTCCATCTTCTTCCGAACTGCTGGCATTCTTCTTCTTTTTCTTCACATTGGTCTTCTTGGGTGGTTCTAGGTTTATGCCAGCATCTGCCATCCAATCTGAGTAATCGCTAGAGTACTCACTGTGAATGTATGCACTCAAATGTGAGACGCAGCATACATGTGGATATGTTTAAAGAATGTGTATTAGGAGTGAGTCAGATATACAGCACTGTTTTATATTAGGTTGAGGGTAATAAACATTTACCTGGAGCTGCTGTTATCATCAGGCCAGGGTTCTTTGTCCTCTCTCTCCTCATCTGATGATTCTCTGCTCTCTGGAGGTCTTACATCTGCCTCTCCCTAAAAACCAATCAGAGACACTAAAGATAACTGCACACTTTTAACATAATTCAGAGAACAGATGCTGTATGTCATGTGTACTTTCTGCACTACTAGCTGCACCTAATGGAAATACAAAAATAATCGACCATGCAAAAAACCATGCAATTGGTTTTGTCAATGTTGCCACATCGGGGTAATGAAGATTTCGATTCTGCAGTACTCACTGCACCTTTAAAGCTAAAGTGTGTAATTTCTGCACCACTTGAATCACCAAACTTGGAAAACAGCTTTTATGAACACTCCCTTATCTGCTGTTGATTGAACAAACATATAGTCTAACCCCAAACTCAAGGCATTCGTTGAGGTTATGTTGCTGTTGCTGTGTCGGGGTGGACGGGTCACCTAAAGCAAACAGCAATTTTTATAACGGCAAAGAGACAATAGGGCTATCAAATTAAGATTCAAAATGAATGAAACACCACATGAACTGTCTACTGAAGCATTTCCCCCTTCATTTTACTTTTGATTTATCATTTGAGATTGGACCGACTAATACTTTTTATTTATTTATTTATTTTATGCCCATTAATTGAAAATGAATTACTCTTTTTTTTTTTTTTTTTTAACAGCCAGGAATGTTCTTTGCAATAATATAATGTTGCTGTATGGTTTATGTATTTATTGCACCCTCTTGTGGACTCAGGAAACAACATCAGTTATTTAGTTTCTCTGCTCAATTGACAGCCCTAATAGACTTTGATTACAGTTAAAGGAAATCAACCTATGATTGCCTTACTTAGGAGAAAGTTATTTAACCCTGCAAAAGTTACAGACTTGTTCACACCATCCAACTAAACAAGAGAAAGTATAAACTAAGAATAAACAATGAATTGCTTGGCAGCAAATAAATAGCAGTACAATATGTCTGGTTCAGTGTTAAGAGGTTCATTGAGATGCATTGTTCCACTTGTTGTTTTTATACTGCAGTTGACAGTATTACCATTCACACTATAGATGACACTTAATAATGGAACACTCATGCTATGGATGCAACATGTACTCTACAAATGGGTCACTAACACTCATAACAGAGATTTTAACAGTATACACTGTAAATCCCGATAAATTGAGAATACTCAAAACTTTTGTTGTAACCGATTACCCAAGAATATTTAAGTACCTGTAATAAATGTTTTAATTAAACTGGAATTAAAAAACAAACATTTTAAGCTACTTATTTGTCAGCTTTTAATGACAGAGTTAGTGAAGAGGGGGAATGGAATCAGGAAAGGACCTCACAAGCCGGGATTCAAACTCCGGTCACCCGCGATGCATTAGCACCACATGTCATGAGCGCAGCCCAAAAGGCTGTGGCTCTGACATCTTTTGGATAGTCCATGTAAAAAAGACGTTGGTGAAAGATTATGATGCTGGCAATATTTACTCAAAAACATAGACATAAATAAAATTAAAACATCATTACTCATTAAGAAAACGTAGAAGTTTATTGTTGGGTCAACTAAATAACTGGTTTTGATTGCTACACCAATAATTTTAGAAGTTAGTAGTAGGGATGTAACGATATCAAAATCTCACGGTACGATACAATTTCGATATTGACCTCACGGTACGATATTTATTGCGATATTGTGGAAAAGCTCACGGTATTGTTAAATAGCTCACGATAGTGTTTGTGATGATAATAGCGAAAAAATACTGACATTTATTCTGCTTTTGCCAGTCAACAGGCAATGTATTGTTGTATTTATGGATCATGACAACATAAAACGCTGATCACATAGTGCTTTTAAAGTGCAAGTTGTAGTCAGGAACATCAATATTCTGTATAGTAATATTTGGTTGCATAACTGATTCTTCTGTGCAATGTTCAAGTTAAGAAGCAACTAGAACAATTGTAAACAATAGGGAATTCCCTTTAAGTGCAAACAAAGATCAAGTTAAGTCAGGTTTATGCGCAACGCAAATAAAAGCAGCCTTTTAAAACTGGTATTTAGGAACATGACTTAAACTTAAATAAAATAGTCAGTCAAAAAGCCTTTTAAAAAAACACTGACCTATCATTTAGCTTATGTTCACGTTTTTCATCAGAAAGATCAATATAGTCCATTGTCTGTCCACCACCACCTCTCCTTTTGCGTTTTTTGACACGACGAAACCAAAATGTTTCCAGACATCTGATTTAAAAGCTCCAGGGGCTGGCACAATCTCAACTTCGGGGTTGTTGTTTTCATCCTTACAAGTATCGCTGTCGGCCCTGCTGGCTTGCTGTGAGCTTGTGTGGACAGCGTGTAGCGTGCAATCCTATTGGCTTAACAACGGTTGTTGTGACGACGCAGCGCAAAGGATCATGGTCTATGTAGTTAACAATGATTTGTTCCGCGGGACTGTGTTTAATCCTCTTGCTTTTTGACGGACACCTGTCCTTTTAATATTGTAACCCAACCACGACGATATCGAGACACGTTTACCACCGCGATAGCGCGATATCGTCAATATCGTTACATCCCTAGTTAGTAGTACTATTTGCGTTTACAGTGTAGATGGAACACTAACTCTTCAGACACAATGGTTATAAAAATCTACCACAGCTACATATGAAAGTGCCCCCCGCCTTAAAGGAACACACCATACTCATTCAGTACCTCAGAGGCGCTGTGCTCTTCCTCATTGGGTTCACTCTGACGACTCGTCTCCTCCACTGCCAAACGTGTATGGTAGTTGTGCTGGTTGCCCTGGTGACGCCGCCCCTCCTCCACTGCACTTTCTATAGCGTGCTGATATAAGAAATGCACACTTCAGTACACAAGCTTTCAGTAAATTCAAAGTTTAGCAGTGTATGCTGTTGTGTTTTAAGTGTGCATGTGTATGCATGCATACATGTTCATTTGTTTGTTCAAGCAGCCATAGACTGAGGCAGAATGGACATATTTTAATGCATGGTGGGAATTTAGAATAATACATACATTTCCCTGAAAAGAGATTAAGAGCTAAATTGCATCGTCGAAGTATACAGTAACACAACTCTACTACATAAATTATTACATTGTTAATCAATACAGGTCAGAGGTATGCTGCACTTTAAATATACATCCCTTATTTATAAGGCTTTTTTAAAAGATTTAAACCTAATGACTACCACAAATGTAAAAGAACTGATTTAGATTCTGTATTAGTCTGTGTGTTACCCGGTTTTCTCTGTGGTACTGGCTGTGTATACTGCGTCTCCTCCTTTCTGATCTGTAGATGTTGATCTCCTCCTCTCCTTTAGCTGTACGCCACATTTCCTGCTTACTGCATTGACAAACAGGCACATAGGAGTGTCAGCAACAACACTGGACCAAACTGCATTACATTGCAAGAAACAATAGTAAGTCAGCCTGAAACAGGTATTAATAAGAACCTGTATGTATCAAGGTGTAAAATGTGTATATGTATTATCCTGTGGGCCAGAGAGATAATCAACATTTGGGTGTGTATTTTACCAGGCTATGGCTGGTGATAGTTCAGGTACAAGGACCCGTCGGCTCCAGGCCACCAGGTCTCTCTCTGTGGCAATTTGACTGCGTGGCGCATTACTGTGCATCTGCCGAACACCTTCAATCTGTCCGCTCCGCCTCAGCCCCACGTTAGGAGGAGAAGAGACCTCTGTGGGGGAACTGACAGATCCTACACACATATACACAAATCAGACATGCCACAAGCATAATCTTTCATTGCCAATTACAAATTAAGCATATGTGAATTTGTCAAGTACTATAATATAATAAAATATAAAATAATACTAATATAATATGTGTTTCCCACACATTTTGACCAATGAATTTCTATGCCATGATTTTTCCAGTCGTTCATATTACTGGATAAGGGCTTTAAAAAAAAAAAATCTCAAAATTTCAAGACAATTTCTATACAATTTCAAGACAATGAAAAATACAGCATAACAAGAAAAAAAATTATTCACTACAGAAACGTCCATGACTTTTCATGACTAAGAAGATTTAACTAATTTCCATACATTTTCCAGGTCTGGAAATCTATATTTAAACATATGTTGATAAATATATATATATATATATGTAAAATGTGCCAAGTCAATGTATAGTCATTCAGAAACTTAGTTTAAATGTAAGCCACTCACTCCTAACGTTGGGATCCTTAATCATTGGTTAAAGGCAAACTGCAGTAACAATAGTACAACTTTTAGTGTTGGACTACGTTAGCCATGACGATAACGTATGTTGTTGAGGCAAAGTTATTTAAATGACACTGCACTGTTACGTCACAATGCAGCCGATTTCAAAACGAGTCGTTTTTGCAGTGTAAAAAATACATGTTCTTTTTGGACTGGAGAGGAAGATTTGAGTTCTGAAACTTACAGTATGTTTTTATAATAAAAAGACCCTTTTTCAAAATATCAAGTAAAATTTGATTCCTCATGATATGACCTCTTTAACTTTAAAAGTATATTTTTGCTTGGTCTTGCATGTTGCATCATGTGTGGTGGTCCTGAGAATCACACTCGCACAATCACCAACACCTGTCTTTATTTATCTTCATGTGAAGATTGCAGGAGTGGATGAGGATAAAAGGTGGCAGATTGTTAAGATCAGTGGAGAGAAGAGGAAAATGGAGAAGATCAAGGAGCCCTTGCCTCCACGTCTGAGCATCTTATCACGTGGCTTGTTGAGCACGTTACCGCAGAGACCTAGAGCATGTGGAGGCTTCACGCTATTCTCCGCAGCATCCACACAAAACACATCATTTGCCCCACCAAGAGTGAGAACCACATTATAGAGACCACAAGGAGGTTAACCCAATGTGACTCTACCCACCCTAGCAATCGGTCCAATTGGTTGCTTAGGAAGAGTGACTGGAGTCAATCAGCACGCCCTGGATTCGAACTTGCGACAGGTGTGGTAGTCAGCATCTTTTCTTGCTGAGCTACCCAGGCCCCTGATTTTTATTTAATTCAGTTATATTTAATTTAATTGAAGAATTTGTTTAAATAAACATTAGAAAAGAATCATGAAATTGCACTGGTTTTCCTATCAACTACTGACATTTTCATACTGTGAAAACCTGAGGTACTTGTGGCACTTTATAAACAGAAAGCAATGTGCATTACCTCTATTAGCTCTTGTGTCAGACCCCAGTCTCTGGTCCTGTTCTTGCTGTAGTCTCTGGATCATACTATCAAGAGGACTAGAGCCTTCTGCAGCCTGCTGACTAACCACCTGATTCAGCCCTGAGAGAAAAAATTAAAACACTTTATCGGTGTTCAGTGACAGATTTTATGTGTTTGTTTGTGAAAGTTGTGAGTGTAAAGGGCAGTTATTAATGTAAGTGATAAAAGCACAGAAAGGGAACAAAGAGAATATGTCTGTTTAATTGTGTGTTCTTACCCGATGATGTGAGGCCCATCTGTGGAATAAGGTGTTCCTCCCTGCAGTTCTCTCTACCAGGAACTAGTCGCTGGTAACGTGGGGGGTGAGGGTTCCCATCCACGTCCACCAGGAACGGCGGGGGCATGAGGTGAGGAGCCTGCTGTGTCTGTTCGTCCAGCACAAAGTTATGGGCATCACGGATCAGCGGCCGATAATCAGTGTGGAAGAACATTTGATCAGCTATCTGGAGAACAGATAAATAAATATATTTAGAACTAATAAATACAGGAAAAAAATGAAAAGGATAGAGTTAAACAATTTTAAAGATATTCATACTTTTCTACTGAATCGTTTATGGGTTCTTTAATATTGGGTCTACCGATAAATGCCATTGACTGGTCTCTTCTAGCATCCACTTTTTTATTTAATGCATTGTTTGCTTGAAAATTATCAACTAATTATTTTCATGTGAGAACAAACATAGGCTATTAGTACCTTGTCATATCTGCTGCTAGACCCAAAGCCGAAGATAAGCAGGTGGCCATGCGAGTCTGTGCAAGCAAAGTTTTGCCCATCTGGAGAACACTTACAGTCAAACACTGCGCCGTGGCCCTGACCCTCAATCTACACACACACATAAAACAATGCAGAGAGAGGAAGTCTGTGAGGCACAATAAACAACAATAAATCAATAACAGAAGTAACTACAGACAAGTAACACATTTCAGTAAAGCCTGGACCTACTAAAACAAACACAGGAATTCAACCATGAAGCAATTATAAAGAGCCTCTTGACAAGTACAAAGATGCCAGAAAGATATGGGGGCAAAGAAATGTCAGTTTCATGGGGTAAACAGTTTTGCATAGATTTGTTTTGGTAAAACCTGTGATATGGTGTGACAAAAGAAATGAAGAGTAGCTGGTTAGTTTACCATGTTGAAGTAAGAACGTATTTTGACTCCTCTCGCCAGATCCCAGACAATTGCATTACCATCATGTCCAGCAGAGAAGAGCACTCTGGAATCAAATGGATGTGGCTCCAACACAAACACCTCATCCTCATGCCCCTGTTAGGGCACACATACCCACATGATCACAAATATTCATGTTTAGGGATGTCAAAAATACTGGCACTTTGGCACCACTCACTGCACTTGGCTGGATAACTTTTGTATTCATGTCTTATGTCTAATATGTTAATATGTATACTAATATTTAACTTTTTGAATAAAGGAGAGTGTTCAGTGTATTCGTGGTGCAAACATTATTATCGAGAATCATAAAATTTCACTGTAATTTTGGAATTGTGACAACACTAGTCATGATGACAATAATGCTTCTGTTATTCCCTCTTTTCATTCGTTCTAATGAGATCTGCATGCTCTTACCATTAATACATGAATGAGTTGCCCTGTGTAGGAGTTCCACACTTTCAATGTCAAGTTGTTGGCAGCGGTGATGACTGTGTTGTCATGGCAATCCCAGGCCACCATGGTGACCTTTAGTTTTGTAACTTTGTCCTCTAAAGGTGGAGGGTTGTACTTGCTGTATGGCACAAATAAAGAAGGACAGAAAGAGAGTATGTTTGTGTAAATAAAGAGTGACATTTCTACCTCTTTTTTTGCAGCTGGCTTAAAGAGCAACACAGGACATAAAAAGACAGACATTCCAGTATGAAAAAAAATAAAAAATAAATAACCAGTCTGACAATATCTTTTTTTATCAGTTATTTGTTCTTCATCTTCTCTCTCTTACTCTTAATATTTTCTTTCTGACCACAATACTGACCACTACTACAGAACAAACCTTTTTTCACTGGTTATAATATGTTATGACACTACAAAAACAATAGCTGAGCGAAGTTTCAGTTTGAATGGAAGAATCCCAGGTAAAGGTGAATTCCAACAAACTCTGTCATTTAAGAAAAAGAAAAAGAAATGATGTAAAATAAATAATAGTAATAATAATGTTCAGATAGAAATGTTGGCACAACATAACATATGAAAATAGTTCAATGGGAAATAAGAAAAATAGGAAAATGGATTTTATCAATCATAAGATTTTTGCCATTTAACTACTAAAGTTACATTCAGTTCAACATACATAAATACTGTGCTGAGTAAATCTATATTTGCTGAGCAATAGTACACATGATGAAACTAATAAGGTGATATTACAGTGATACAATGTTCCTGACACTCAGCTGGTAAAGCATGGCACTAGCTACATTAAGGTCATAAGTGTGATTCCCAAGAAACACAAATACTGATACAATCTTGAATGCAAGTTTCTTTGGACAAAAGTTCTAGAAAACGCATAAATGTAAACATTACACTGCTGTTCCACCTACAATTTATTTATTTTTTAAAGATGTTATTAAGCCAACTAGATATGCTAGATGCAAAGTGCAGTTTTTGTGCAGTGAAGAGATACATTTCACTGACTTTGCTTGGTTATGATTTTTAATTGGCTTTAATTTATGGAGCCTAAAAAAACAGCTTAACAAATTGAATCTATTGGTGTTGATTCTATTATTAGCTATACAGTGGTGCACTTCTGTGGCTCTTGTTTGGTCAGGATAATTTTACCCTATCAGACTCCAATGTAATTATGCTGCAAATGATCAATTATTTAGTAATCAAAATCTAACATTAATGCAAAATTAATTGACCAACACTAATAAACACTTTGATTTGTCTTTTTTTTCATACCCGGGTAGTTTAGTGGCCATGTCCAGCAGTATGCTCCGCCAATCCTGTTGCTGCAGCTGCCATATCCGTGCTGTGCCATCTCTACTGCCACTCACAAACCTACACACACACACACACACATTTTATGTACTTAGGTTTGTGTTTGAAAATGTCATAATCACAATAAGAAGCTTAACTAAAATAATTTTACTGTATAAGACTGAGGTACACAGTATAAAAATGGGAACCCACTATATTAACTTATATGTTCATTGCTGCCGTAAAGTTTGAAATAAAAATCAAAGTGGTACCAAAGCGATAAAATGTATTGCACTTTTTCAACCAGTCTAAATTTACTTATTGAAGGAGGAAGGAAAAACTAATAAAATTGTGTAGAAACTAAAAAAAAATATTGTGACAGGTTAAAACAATCAAGTTTTTTTTCCCAGTGTGCTGAATGTGGCTGTTCCCCTTCTGTCACTCACTTGACGTTGTGTCGATATAGTGACACTAGGGGTCTCGCTCTCTCTCTCTCTCAGAGCCTCGGTCTTTGAGAAAAGGCAGATGAGAATTGGTGAACAGAATTGGCATGCCACTACGGGGTATATACGGATATAAAAGGAGGGAAGTGTGAGTCTGTTCAGACAGATTTTTTCTTCAGAGCCGAGCAGTTGTGTTTCAGCGAGCTGAATAAATCCACTGCTGTTCCACTCACCTCTACAAGAGCAAATGCTGTTTCAAATCAGCGACTTTTCTCTTCTCTACACCCCAGTGCAGACTACGCCCCTGGGCACTTCGACAGCCATCTAAAGAGTTTTTATTCTCTAAAAGTTTTCATTTTCTCTAAAAGAGCAAGCACCTGGACGTTGAATGTCTTTTTAAAGATGCATCTGGGGGCGCTGGGGGCAATTTTGGGAATTTAACAGGCACGGTTTTGCTGGGTAAATTCCTAAGGACCACCCGTTCCCCAGCACGCTCGTTTGCCACATCCGGTTCCGAGATTAGTCCGGCTCGCCTTACAGCCATTCTGCTGTCTCTCTCTGAACCCCCGAGCTGGATGAGAGTTTCACCACTGCATCGGAGAGCATCTTGGCAGACTCCGACACTGAGGACTCAACTGAGCTAGGTGTGACAGCCCATTCCCCTGTGGAGGGCCGGGTAGAGAATCTTTTAATTCCTTTCCTTTGCTTACCGCACCAGTACCCTGTCACAAAGAAAGCTGTTTCCTCACTCCCTGGGTCACTTATATTTGTGCTTTGAGCCTCTCCAGAGCACAACCACCTTGGGACGAAGCAACGCTCCCTGACGTGACCTGCTCCCTCCCCCCCACCCCCAGGTATGGAGTTAGTCTCCGTCTCAATGAGAGCGCGTCTCACGAGCGAGCAAGCGCAGTCGGTGCTGAACTACCTGAGTACGTTCAGATCAGGCACATCGGTTCCAATTAAACAATTTCAGAGGTTCCTGGGGCATATGGCATCCTCAGCAACGGTCGCACGCTCGGGTTTATGCATATGAGACCGCTTCAGACTGGAGTACCGAGATGGACATGGCGCCGCAGCACATACCATGAAACCTTGAACACACCCCTTCCTGTCGTCACTTTTTCAGACCTTGGACAGACCTCTGTTTTCTACTGGCAGGAGTCCCCCTACAGCAGGTGTCCAGACGCATCGTAGTTACTACGAGCGCCTCCCAGTTGGGCTGGGGCACCGTGTGCAATGGGAACGCAGCCGCTGGCTCCTGGTTGGGGCCCCGGCTGGGTTGGCACATCAATTGCCTAGAGTTAGTGGCTGTATTTCTTGCCATGCACAGATTTCTGCCGTTGGACCGTGGCAAGCACGTGTTGATTCGTTCAGACAACACAGTGACATTAGCGTATATAAATCGTCGGGGCAGTGTTCGCTCTCGTCGCATGCAAACCACTCATGTCCCAGGCAACCTAAATGCAACAGCGAACAAGCTGTCACGACAGGTAATCCTCAGTGGAGACAGGTAATGCCCAGGTGGTCCAGCTGATTTGGGCTCGGTTCGGCACAGTATAGGTAGATCTGTTCGCATCCTGAGATTCCACCCACTGCCCACTCTGGTACTCTATGATGGAAGCCCCCCTCAGCACAGACACACAGCTATTTCGCATTTCCCCCAGTGAGATTACTTGCACAAGTCCTGTGCAAGGTCAGGGAGGATGAGGAAAAAGTCATTCTTGTGGCCCCCTACTGGCCCACTAGGACTTGGTTCTCAGATCTCACGCTCCTCGCAACAACACCTCCCACAGAAGAAGGACCTTCTTCCTAAGGGACAGGTCACCCTCTGGCATCCGTGCCCAGACCTCTGGAACCTCCACGTCTGGCTCTTGGACGGGATGCAGAAGGTCTAAAACAGGCTTTATGCCCCAAATTGGCACTTATTCGCAAATGGGTGTGCTTCCCGATCTGAAGACTCACAAAGCTGCGCAGTCGGTCAGTGCTCCCTTTCCTGCAGGAGAGGCTGGAGGGGCGGCTGTCCCCCTCCAACTTGAAGGTCTATATAGCCGCCGTAGCGGCTCACCATGATGCAGTGGACGGTAAGTATGGGTAGCACGACCTGATCATTAGGTTCCATAGAGGCGCCACTTGGATCACACGCAGTGCTCTAGACACTGTCCCCAACAGAGGCTTGACCACGGGATTGTGGACACCATTTTTTGGCCTTCCTGACCCGAGCCGTGCCCGCCCCCCTCCGGGTTTGAGCACACTCTACAAGGTGTGTAGCTGGCCGGTTATATCGCTTGCACATAGCGCCTTTCCCCTCCCCTGAGGTGAAGACGTGCGCTATACTCCCCCAGTTGCGTCCACAAGTCACGGACACTGGATGTCCTTCCTCCCTAGCCCCCAGGCTCCGAACTCAGCAGAGGAAGTTCGCAGCCAGACCCACAGCAGGCACTGACTTGCCTGCGCTGGAATAGGTGCTCCACAGGTTCTGATTATTCCAATATCTCCTGTGATGTTTTGTCACCCCTGGAACGTTGAGAAACGTGCTTTGTCTACTTCCTATATCTCGACTAGGCCCAGCCATAGATGACGCTCCTGGACCACGAGGGTGGCCATCGCCCGTCCGAATGCTTTTGCTGTGACCTTCATGGCCCCAGGGGGGCACGATCGGTCGTCGAGGGCAGTTCCTGCAGCACAATCGGATCAGGACTATCCAAGTGCAGATCTTCAAGTGACTTGGCCTGGTAGATTGCAGGGGGGCCATGGCATGCAGGGCAGAGACAGCTTGGAGCCAATCCGCCATCGAGGGTAAAGCGGAGGAGCGAGGAAGCCAGTTTCGGGCATTAAAAGGTCCTCCTACGGCTTCGTCAACTCATCATGCATCTCCGGGAAGAAAGAAACTGGATGGGGGGGCGTGGCTGTGAGCTGCTCACGGCAGTCCGGGCAAGCATAGTGGACCTCTGCGTGTCAGGCACAGACTGGCCAAGCAGACCCGGAGGTGGCAGCCCAGTCGAGTCATCAGCTTCAGACGTCGCTGTGATGCTCTCCGATGCAGCGGCAAAATTATCATCCAGCTCGCGGGGTCTGAGGGAGTAAACAGACTGGCCGACAGGTGAGCCGTTCTCACCTTGAGCCCGAATGGACGCAAAAGAAAGTGCTGGGGCCGGGTGGTTCGTGGAGATTTACCCGGCGAAACCCCAAAGCCCTGTACGCCCCAAATAGCCAGCCCCAATCCTGTAGGAAGGAGGCATGGCACGGGGGATTGCTGAAGTGGCTTTATCTTGTGAGGAAAGAAAGCCGTGACCGCAACGTTTCCATGGCTATGTTCTCGCACTGAGAACATGAACCATTCATAAAATGCTGCCTGCGTGTGATCGCAGCCCAGGCACGTAAGGCAGCTCTTATGACCGTCAGAAGCGTCGAGAAATTCGACTGCATCCAGGAACTACACAGGGGCGGACAGACACATTTGCCTCCCTTTATACCCGTATGTCTGGGGGCGGGACATGCAAATTCTGTCTGCCAAATTCTCATTGGCCTTTTCTCAAGAGAGACTCATAGTGTCGCTTCTTCGACACAATGGATGTAATAACGGATCATGTCGGTTTTCTTTATTGCAATTAATGTAGAAGAAAGTAGCTTTTTGAAAAATGTATGTATATTTTATACTTTAAAAATGAATTATCTTACTATAAAAAAGTCTAAAATGTATAAATAAATCTTACAAGTTACAAATAAAGTGTGCAGCCCTCAAGGCTTTTGGAGTCCTGCTTTGTGGCCCCTGAGCTTTCCAAAGTTGAGTAGCCCTGGGTTACACCATTAAATTCATATTGGTAACACTTTACACTTCATTTAACTACATTAGTCGGCATGAACAAAGAATGAACAATCCTTAAAAAGCAATCTATACTTATACATTTTAACATAAAAGTTGTGTACACTAACAATACTTAATGTATTATTAACTAACAATAAACAATATTATATTTAGAAACGTACTAAGATTAAAAATGCAGTAAATAATTGTTTATTGTTAGTTTATGATACCTAACCTTTTTTATCCTTTTTAAGACTGCATTGAAGTAAGAGAGCTCTGCGATACTGCTTTATTTATTTGTGCAAGGCTTTATCAATGAGAATATTACACTGTCAGGTAAAACCTGTAATCTACTCATAGTGGAAGATTTTTCTTCTTTTCTTTATGACAGTATACTCTATTGATCACCAATCTAAGGTCCTATTGATTGGAGACATTTCTTTACTTCTTATATGTATAATACTGTTCCCCTTCTGTCGCTCTCTCCACGTTGTGTCGGAGAAGCGACACTAGGGGTCTCTCTTGAGTGCCGATATTCACCTCTGACCTATTGAAAAGGGCCAATGAGAGTTGGCAGTCAGTATTTGCATACCCGCCCCGCATACGGGTATTTAAGCGGGGCAAATCACGGAAGTTTAGTCAGAAAATTTCTTCGAGCCGATGGTCTGTCTGCAGTTTGCTGCGAGTTACACACCACTCAAACGTTCCTGTTTCCTCTGACGATCTGCATGCTGTTGGATCTTGATGGCGCACAACAGCGGCTTTCTCCTTCAAGCATTGCACGATGTGCATTGTTGCCCCTGAGCGCTTCGACAGCGCAGACACACACACACATTGTGTATTTAAAAGAGCAATTTCTATTAAAAGAGTAATTTCTCTAAAAGTGCAAAACACAGCGGCGTTGAACGTCCTTTTCAGGACGCGTCTTTTTCAAGATGCCTTTCCGCCCCTGTGTTGTTCCTGGATGCGGTAGAGTGCTCTCCGCTTCAGACGGCCACAGGCGCTGTCTCGTGTGTTTGGGCCGCGATCACACCGAGGCGGCGTTTGTGGATGCTCATGTTCTCACTGCGAGAACATGACCATGACCACGTTAGCGATCGCGGCTTGCTTTCAACAGAGAGCAAGCCACCCCAGCTGCACCCCACATTGCTCCTTCTTCCCACGGGATTGAGGGCGATGCGGTTGGCGCTAGAGGCGATTTGGAGCAGCAGCGGTTGCAGTTTCGCTGGGTAGCCCCCGCGAACCTCCGTTCCCGACACGCTTCGCTGGTCCCGTCTACGCTCAGCGGCGATAGCGGCTCGCCTCACGACCAGGCTGTCTATCCTCCCGGGCCCGAAGCAGATGAGCTCGCTGCTGCATCGGAGAGTGTGATGTCTGATGCCGAGGACTCCCCTGGACTGCCGCCTTCGGGCCAGCAGGCCCAGGCTGAGGCCGAAGCTCAGATGTCTGACATGCTTTCCCGGGCCGCCGTGAGCGTGGGGTTGGATTGGAACCCTCCATCCTCCCCACAGCCTTCAGGGTTGGATGAATGTTTCCTGGGGGCAGCGCACCGTTCGCGGCCTCGCATCCCCCCGGTCCCGTTTTTCCCAGAGGTGCATGACAAGCTGACGTCTACGTGGAGAGCCCCGCTCTCCGCTCGTCTAGGTGCCACCCGCTCCACTCTCACCACCCTCGACGGCAGACACGGGGCGATTCCCCAGGTCGATAGGGCAGTTGCGTACCATCTATGCCCCGGTAGCCCTACCTCCTGGCGTGGCCGCCCCGTACTCCCATCCAAGCCCTGTAGGACAACATCCTCGCTCAACGCGAAGGCCTACAGTGCGGCTGGACGCGCTGCCTCCGCCCTGCATGCGATGGCCCTCCTGCAAGTCCACCAGGCCAAAGCACTCAGAAGCATGCACGGGGGTGGACCTGATCCTGATGTGCTGCAGGAACTGCGTGCAGCGACCAACCTCACCCTGAGAGCGACGAAGGCCACAGCGCAGGCACTTGGACAGGCGATGGCCACCCTAGTGGTCCAGGAACGCCATCTCTGGCTCAATCTGGTCGAGATGCGTGAGGCTGACAAGAACCGCTTCCTGGACGCACCTGTCTCCCAGATTGGCCTTTTCGGCGACACCGTCGAGGACTTCGCCCAACAGTTCTCCGCGGTGAAGAAGCAGACGGAGGCCATCTCTCACATCATGCCCCGCCGCACACCTGCCGCTACGGGACCCGCCCGTTTGCTCGCCGAGGGCGTCCCCCTGCGGCGAAGAAACCAGCTCCTGCTCCGGCCCAGCTCTCAGCCCCAGCGTCGAGCACCCCGCAGGCGGCGTACGCCCCCTGTCTCACGAACCCCCTCTAGGACCCGGAAGGCTCCCAAGCGTTCCTGAGACAGCCGACCCAGAGCCGAAGACGTTAGCTCCGGAGGTGGTAAGACCGCTCCGTCCCCCGGTGGAGGGCCGGGAGGAGAATCCTTTGCCACACCCCCTGACATGGGTTGTGGTACCCACATTCTCAATAAAAGAGCTATTTACTTTGCCTCTGGGTCACCTGGCCCAGGGGCCCAGGAAACCTCTCAGGGACGGGGCACGCTCTGGCACCCGCGCCCAGACCTCTGGAACCTCCACGTCTGGTCCCTGGACGGGATGCGGAAGAGCTAGCCGGCTTACCGGCGACTGTTGTGAATACAATCAACCAAGCCAGAGCCCCCTCTACCAGGCACCTTTATGCCCTAAAGTGGCGCTTGTTCGCAGATTGGTGTTCTTCCCGAACTGAAGACCCGCAGAGATGCGCGATCAAGTCAGTGCTCCTGTTCTTACAGGAGAGGCTGGACAGGAGGCTGTCCCCGTCCACCCTCAAGGTGTATGTTGCTGCCATTGCCGCCCACCACAATCCTGTAGACGGCAAGTCTTTGGGTAAGCACGACCTGATCCTCAGGTTCCTGAGAGGCGCCCGGAGGTTGAATCCCTCCCGGCCAGGCCTAGTTCCCTCCTGGGATCTCTCGGTAGTCTTGGCAGGACTCCAGAGACCTCCCTTCGAGCAGCTTGAATCAATTGGACTCAGGGCCCTCTCTCTTAAGAGCGGCCCTGCTGATCGTGCTCGCCTCTATCAAGAGGGTCGGGGACCTGCAAGCGTTCTCTGTCAGCGACACTTGCCTGGAGTTCAGTCCGGCAGATACGTCTGTGATCCTAAGACCGCGACCGGGCTATGTGCCCAAGGTTCCTACCACACCCTTCCGAGATCAGGTAGTGAACCTGCAAGCGCTGCCCGGGAGGAGGCAGACCCAGCCCTTTCGTTGCTATGTCCAGTGTGCGCCCTGCGCATTTACCTGGACCGCACACAGAGCACCAGGCGCTCTGAGCAGCTCTTTGTCTGCTTTGGGGGCGGCAGAAAGGGAATGCCGTCTCCAAACAGAGGCTCGCCCACTGGGTTGTCGGCGCCATCACGCTGGCTTATCACACCCAGGCCGTGCCCCTACCCTTGCGGGTCCGAGCTCACTCAACAAGGGGTATTGCGTCCTCGTGGGCACTGGCCAAGGGCACCTCCCTAGCAGACATCTGTAGAGCCGCGGGTTGGGCAACACCCAACACCTTCGCGAGGTTTTACAACCTCCGCGTTGAGTCGGTTACGTCTCGTGTTTTGTCAGGTCCGAGCCCGTAGAACTCAGTAACACGTGGACCGACCGGCCGGGTGGATCGCTGCGCCCAGCGCGCTTTTCCTGACGTCAAGGTAAAGTAGTCGCCTTCTTCCCAGCGCCCCACTCCGAGTCGGGACCCTGGTCGATTCCTCCCCAGCCCTCCGGGTCCAGCGGTTCAGTGGAGGAACTTCGCCGACCCAAGCCACTGCGGGTACCCTGATGGCTACCCTGTACTGGTATAGGTGCTCCACAGGTAAGGCCTCCTGCTCGGACTCCCCTGTGTGTAATTCCACGGATCTGTCCCTTACTGAGCGGACCCCGTATCTCCCTTAGGCAGTTACAGCTGCCCGGTCGCCGTGCTGTAGCAACTCCCCCTTCGAGGCTGGAACTACCACCGCACCATACTTTCCACACGAGCCCTAAGGCGGCCGTGTGGCGTGTCTACCACTTTTCCTCCCCGAGAAAAAGGGCAGGTGTGGTCTCCGCGAGGGTCTGGGTAAGACCCCTTCCCTATATGCGTGTAAGGGCCCGGCCGTGATTGCTCTATCGCGAGAAACATACAGAGAAAAGAGGCCCAGCCAGGCTGGCCCGTTCCCATGCTGGCAAACATCGCCTTGTTCCCCTCCCAGGGTAACTAGAAGGATTCCGATGTTCTTATGGGGCATTGGGGAAGAGTGCGTGCAGCCAGGTACAGGCGATGCGCGGCACTGGATGAAATCCCTGCCCGCCTCTGTATCGGCGGTTCACGTACACGGTTCAGCGCATGGCAAGATTGGAATGGGTCCCCTAGTGTCGCTTCTCCGACACAACGTGGAGAGAGCGACAGAAGGGGAACGTTTGGTTACGTATGTAACCTCCGTTCCCGAGGGAGGGAACGACACGTTGTGTCTTTCCTCCGCCATGTCGCTGAACCGAGCCACTGTTGTGGCCGGACCATTTCCGGCTCCTCAGAAAAATCCTGACTAAACTTCCGTATTTGCCCCGCTTAAATGCGGGGGCGGGGTATGCAAATACTGACTGCCAACTCTCATTGGCCCTTTTCAATAGGTCAGAGGTGAATATCGGCGCTCAAGAGAGACCCCTAGTGTCGCTTCTCCGACACAACGTGTCGTTCCCTCCCTCGGGGAACGGAGGTTACATACGTAACCAAACGAATACCATCGCCTCCGGTAAAAAGCCTCTGTTCATCCATCTCTTAAATTCCTTGGGGACCTGTTACAGACTTTTCCATCTTATCCCTTTTCTCCCTCTTCTCCTGTCTCAAACACTCTCTATCTCTCCCCTTCCCCCAATACTGAAACATTTGCTCATTAGAGTAGAGCACAGAGGAACATAAATGAGCTTGCGTTGACTGAATATAGACCAGCTCTTTATTCCGTCAATGCAAGCTTATGTGGAACTGTCATGTGCCTCTTGTCTAAGTAGAAAGGGATTTCATGCATCAGGATTCTGGTATAATGTCTTTAAATGTGTATTGTAGGCATTTGCATGTTTCTGTTCAATTATGGGATCAAGGTCTATTTTCTGCTGACAACATCAGCTCATTATAATTATATGAAACCCAAAGTTCCATTAATCCAACAAACCTAGCACTAAAAAATACACAGACTCATGCACACACACCCTCTAACACATGCTCACCTATCTCCACCATGGGAGAACTGGATGCTGTCGACTTTATCCTGAGGAAAAAAAGATGAAGTCATTAAAAAACATGAGAACCTAAAAAACAATAATGAATACTAAAATTGGAAAGCCAGTAAAGAGAATAAAATTAGGTCATTTAACAGAAAATATCAATATATACACACTTGTAAAACTCATTTTCTCCATAGAATAAAAAAAATAAACAAAAACGTGATTTCATTAGTGTTTATATGTATTTACTTAACAGCACACACACATTTTTGTACTATTGGATAGGCACTGAAACATATATTAACTTATTGACAGCACCTTAAATGTGGACCCTTTAAATTATGTACAAATTTATGTACAAAAATAATGAATACTTTAAGGTTTGTAGAATATTGAATTCAGTGCATTTATAGGTTAATTTAATTGTATTTATAATAACTCATATTGATTAAATATGTTTAACGTCACCACATTTATTTAATGAAGTTAACACATTTTCATTCTATTCTGTGTGATTTCTAAAGGCTGGTCAGGACTATTGTGATATCAAACACACACATACGGTAAATAAGTGAAATGCATGTTAATGTTTCACCGTGACATAAACAGTGATTCACTTACATTTCATACTTGCTGAGCTTTGATGATAATTAAATTACAATTATTTGAGTGCAAATGACTTTAGAAATAAGTTTGCCATTAAAAGGTGTTTCTCTGACAAATCTCTTCATAATTACTAATAAATGAGAGACCCGCAGTAAGATTGCATCTAAGTAACTCCTATGCTTGTAGCCTCACAAAGTTTCCAGCCATTTTATTTCTGATCAGTATTAAAGAATTGGGTAAAACTTTAAAATATAGTTCCATTTGTTAACACTAGTTAACATGAACTAACAATGAGCAATACTTTTACAGAATTTATTAATCTTAGCTAATGTTAATTTCAACATTTACTAATACATTTTTAAAATTAAAAATGTTATTCGTTTACATTGGTTAATGCACTATAAACTAACATGAACTAACAACAAACAATTGTATTTTTATTAACTAACATTAACAAAAATTAATACATTCTGTAAAAATAAATTGTTAATTGTTTGTTCATGATACCTATGTCACGATTCACTGTTGTCTGCCCTGTCTTGGCCCTGTCTCCTGAGCCTTCCATGGCTCCGCCTTCCACGGCTCCATCTCCTGAGCCTTCCACGGCTCCGCCTCCTGAGCCTTCCATGGCTCCGCCTTCCACGGCTCCGCCACCTGAGTCTTCCACAGCTCCCCACCTGAGTCATCCACAGCTCCGCCCCCGGAGTACTCCATGGTTGTGGTCCTGTGGCAGCCTCCCAGGCCTTCTGTCCCCATCCTGTGGCTGCCTCCCAGGCCTCCTGACATAGAGGGGGGCCTCTAAGGAGCAGATTCTAGATGCTCCATAAAAAAAAAACACAAAACAAAAAACAAATCGTCCATTGACTGAAGAGGAGGCTCGGGGGGCAGGCAGTCCAAGGAGGGCACAAGGGGAAAACAGGCAGTCCAAGGGGGGCACAAGGGGCAAACAGGCAGTCCAAGGGGGGCACAAGGGACTGGGTCAGGAGGCCTGGGAGGCGACCACAGGACGGGGACTGGGTCAGGAGGCCTGGGAGGCGGCCACAGGACGGGGACAGGGTCAGGAGGCCTGGGAGACTGCCACAGGACCACAGCCATGGAGGAAGGCGGAGCCATGGAGGACTCCGGGGGCGGAGACGTGGAGGACTCAGGTGGCGGAGCTGTGGAAGACTCAGGTGGCGGAGCCGTGGAAGGCGGAGCCATGGAAGGCTCAGGAGACAGAGCCGTGGAATGCGGAGCCATGGAAGGCTCAGGAGACAGGGCCAAGACAGGGCAGACAACAGTGAATCGTGACAACCTAATGCATTAACTAATGTTAACGAATGGAAACTTATTGTAAAGAGTTACAATAAGTAAGAGTTGTATGTTTCTAAAGTTGTACATATGTAATAGGGTTTCCTTTTTAGATGCTATCAATACATTGATTGTAGGTTTCAGATTTTATTTATCCAAAGTACAAATTCCATACAAATTATATCAACCTGTATGCAAATACTCCAACAAACATAAATAAACAAAAAGTATATTTTTGTCTCATCCCTGGGTGTATATAATTAGCTTTCAGTTATTTTATTATTAGAGAATGAACAAAAAATAAAACAGAAAAAAACAAACACATATCCTGTACACAAATGTAAACATGCAGACATTACGTACAGTGTGAGATTCCAGCTCAGATATCTTCTCTGGTTGTCCACCTCCAAAGTAATAAACCCTAATGATGTGATCAGTGCTGCCTGTGGCCAGAAACATTCCACCTGAAATACCATCAGTCATCACTTAATACTACATAATTTACAGTATATCACAACTGATTCAGAACTAATGCACACACAAATGATTAATAAATCCACCATTACCAAATGTTTCATCATTACTTTCACACAAACACAATCTAGCAGATTTCAGCATTAATCACACATTTGTGATTAATGGGAATAATCACTTAATATAAAGCTTCAATGGGAGTGCACAGAGTTATTATTATGGTTTGATACATAAATATGGATTGTATCATTCATAAGGGTTTATTCTGTTAAACGCCAGGGGTCGGCAAACTATGGCAAGAGAGGAGTAGACTATTTTATTTATATAAATTCTGCAACTGCATTCCAATCATCATCTTGATGTAATCCTTCCTCATGATCACGCAGCGTATTTTCATAAGCTGAATGGGAGGCTAAACAAAAAGTTAAAATGTGACGAGACTGCAGCGCGTGCAAACCATTTGTGCCTGTAAACGTGCCTGCTTTGCTTCGGTCAGGCTACACAGATGACAGCCTACATTCTGTTTCATTTGTTTCTTTTTGCTTTCAGAACACATGATGTAGTAGGCCTAAGGAAAACACCACTATTAATCCTTGAGATTTCCAACCCAGCATACAGGTACACCCTCCTTAAACCATGATCACTGTCAAAATGACATTAAATGATTAAACGAGAAAACATAAACCATCATAGCGTTGAAAAATCTTTTCAAAATATTAAATAAACCTGGAAATAAAGTTTTAGGATTTTGCAGGTGCGATTCACCGAAAAGGGTTAAATAGTTGATCGGCTTGTGATGAATGAATGGCTTGCACGTGCAGCACAAGTCTCATCAGACTTTAATTGTGTTTAGACTCCCATTCATGAAAACACGCTTTGTGATCATGAGGAAGGATTATGTCAAGATGTAGATTGAAATGCAGGTGCGAAAAACTTGCCTGCTCTTCTCACGCTGTTGCTTACGTACTAGTGATTACATGATTACAATGACAGAATATAAGAAATATTTAAGATTCCACACAACTCTGTTGTCAGAAATCAAATAAGCAAATTTGTGACATTAACTGTATTAATTCATTTTGTAAAAAGGACAGGGATTCTTTCATTAAAGCACTTAAGATGCTCTGTGAAAATTCATATAGAATTTTCTTCGAGCTGTGAGCTGGCAGTATGAGTTGAATGTAACCGCAAAATAAAACAAAAACAACTTCTCTCTCTATTGCATTGTCTTCGCTGGCTGTATTTAAAAACAATCATACAATGAAAAAAAAAAATGACTCCAGCTCCACTTTTAATAAACCAGTCAAAAATACTCTACAGTCATCGGTTTGAATCATTTTAATGAGTAATTTACTGAATCCATCAGAGCAGTTTGTTAAATAGTATCCAGTTCACTTAGTGCACCACAAGTCATTTGACTTGACATGAACAAGATCTATTTCTGCATTACCTGAATTAACCCTCAATAGACTACATTATAAAATGAGGCCTGTGAGACATACATTTGCATAATTAGTGACTGGCTGTTCATTTAACAACTTTGTTATTTAACCAAGTTAAAGTTACACATTCAAAACAGAGTTAAAATATCAAATAAAAACAAAAACAGTATCAGAGTTCCCGCAAGTCGATGATATTTTTATGATTTTCTTAAAAAAATTCAAGTTGTTCATGATTACTGTATAAGAACTAATAAATACATTTTATACAGATTTCATTCACAAAGTGCGATTTTTAGCCAATGAATTAGATAAATATGACAAAAAAATGCATATTCAATAAATACATTTCTAGGGAGGCACAGATGTAGAATTTCTGTGCCGATAACGATAACTGATCATTCGCAGGTCACTGTGGCTGGTAACGATAACCAATATTTAAAAAAAAATCTAGTTTTAATTTTGAATCCTTTAAACTGGAACTGCTAGCTAATTCATTAAAAGCTTCTCATTTCACAAATGTGTCATTCAAAAGCTTGGAATTTGGACATGCAGCTATATACGGACTGGCGGATGTAATAAAACCAGAAATCTGCCAATATTACAGATGAATGGTGATTTGATATAAATGACTTGCTGACAGAGAGAGAATAATTAACTTCTAACAGCTGTAATAATGCATTAATCCAAAATGAGCTGATAAATAAATGGCATGTAACTGTAACGTTGTGCTGGCACTGGCAATGACGAAGACAATGATGTGAAGATGAAGAACCTAAGTGCAGTTTATTTACATACGTGAAATCCAAAACCTTAACTATAGACATGAACTAAACTAAACATAAACATAAACTTGAATTAGCAAACAAGGTTACATTAACATCGACAATCGATGTTGCACCATGGCTGCACCATGGAGCAGACTGTGGAGCGGAGGTGGGCCTGGACAGTGGAACGAGGCGGGCCTGGACCGTGGAGTGGAGCCGGGCCTGGACCGTGGAGCGGAGGCGAGTCTGGACCGTGGAGCGGAGGTGGGCTTGGACCATGGAGCGTAGGCGGGTCTGGACCATGGAGCGGAGGTGGGCCTGGACCGTGGAGCGGAGGCGGGTCTGGACCGTGGAGCAGAGGTGGGCCTGGACCGTGAAACAAAGGAAGGCTTATGACATGGCATAGAGCAGTCTGGGGCTTGGCTGTTACATGGCATGGATCAGACTGAGGTTCGCTCTCACGTGGCATGGAGCAGTCTGAGGTTCGTCTGTGACGTGGCATGGAGCAGTCTGGGGCTCGGCTGTGGGGCGTGACTGTGACATGGCATGGAGCAGAATCTGGGACGGACGAGGCTGGCAACACTGGCTCTGGGACGGACGGGGCTGGCAAAGCTGGCTCTGGGACAGGCAAGATGAATAACACTGGCCATGGGACGGACGAAGCTTTCAGCTCGTTGGCCGTGGCAGGCTTGGCCGTTGACTCAATGGCCGTGGTAAGCGTGGGCGTTGACTTGTTGGCCGTTGACTCGTTGGCAGGCGTGGCCGTTGACTCGTCGGCCGTGGCTGGCGTGGCCGTTGACCCGTCGGCCATGGAAGGCATGGGCGTTGACTAGTCAGCCGTGGCAGGCGTGGACGTTGACTAGTCAGCCGTGGCAGGCGTGGGCATTGACTCGTCGGCCGTGGCAGGCCTGGGCTTAAGCTCGTCATGACAGGGGACGCTGGCTCGTCCACAATGAAGTGGGATACTGGCTCGTCGGCCATGACGTGGGACGCTGGCACTGCGGCCATGACGGGGGACCCTGGCTCGTTATTTTCCTCCCCCACAGAGGTGGGTCCAGTATTCTGTAACGTTGTGCTGGCACTGGCAATGACGAAGACGATGACGTGAAGATGAAGAACCCAAGTGCAGTTTATTTACATACGTGAAATCCAAAACCCTAACTATAGACATTAACTAAAATAAACATAAACATGAATAATTAACATGAACATAAACATGACTTAGCAAACAAGGTTACATTAACATCTACAATCACATTCAATACTTGACAAGCGACAATGGCAAACATGAGGTCTTAAATACACAGACAATAAAGACAGGGTAAATCAAAAACAAGAAAAACAATAAACAGACAGAACTACAAACAAGATAACAAGACTAATAACATTAAACCAATGACAAACTAGAACTGATAAGACAATAAACCAATGAAAACAAGACACATGAACATGGAGGGAAACGTTAAATCACATGACAAGGGAACCACATGACATGAAACAGGAATTAGAATTTCAAAATAAAAGACATGAAAACAAAACATGAACAAAAACACATCTAGACATTACAGTAACTAACACTGAACAACAAAACACACAAAACAAACCCTAATCTCTGTATACATGGTGTGATATTTATGCAAGCAGCCAGAATGTTTGTGCAGCAATGGTTTGTGTGTGTTAGCAGCAAGCAAGTAAACCATAACAAATTACTGGCAAAAATATCGGCGGATATCGGCGGTAATTCCATTATTGACATGATAATAACTAATAATTTAGATTTTCATGGTTATCTGCCATTAATATATCAGTCACAGATATATTGTGCATCCCTAGAAATTTCTATGACTTACTAATTGGGCAAGCAGATACTTCTAAACTCTAGGAAAACTATTAAAAGCATATTCTGTCCAAGTCCTGAAAAATGCATCAAGTTTAACTACAAGCACAGTGTTGGAACAAAGTCACTCTGTCACAGGGCTCCTGCCAGTACAGGCTGCAAATGATAAAGGACACCTGAAAAAATGGTACAGGTGGAGGTGAGAAAAGAGGTTTGACACTTCTGACCTACCTGCACTGAAAGAGGAACAGATCATCTGGACACCAGGTCTGGGTCGCTCTGTGAATTTGCTGGGCCGCTGCCTGCATATACATAACACACACACATAAACATGATGAGTTAAAGAATATTAGCTCTTAGTAGTCTTTTTCTTGTTAAAAGTTAAGTAAACTGAAGCTTAATTTCTCATTCTGCTTCCTTGTGATCCTTCATTATGGATTTAGAACTTTCTGGGTAAACAGTTGATGGTTCAAGTACTTCTGATATTTTTTGGAGCACTTCAGATATATCCTTTTTAAATGCAATATAAGCGCTGTAACATCAATATGATCCCTTGGGCCCACCACCCATTGGAGGAACCGCAGGAGTCGGGTGTGCTGTCATATGGGCGGCAGTGAAGGCCGTGGGCCACGACGGACCAGACCCGGGCAGCAAAGGCTTGCTCTGGGGACGTGGAATGTCACCTCACTGGGGGGAATGAGCCGGAACTAGTGAGGGAGGTGGAGCGTTACCAGTTGGATCTGGTGGGGCTTACATCGACGCACAGTTTTGGCTCTGGATCCGTACTCCTAGATAGGGGATGGACATTCTTCTCTGGAGTTTCCCAGGGTGTGAGGCGACGGGCGGGTGTGGGGATACTCACGAGTCCCCAGCTGAGCGCCACTACGTTGGAGTTTACCCCGGTGGACGAAAGGGTCGCCTCCCTACACCTACGGGTTGTGGGGGGGAAAACTCTGACCGTTGTCTGTGCATATGCACCGAACAGCAGTTCAGAGTATTCAGCCTTCTTGGAGACCCTGAATGGAGTCCTGAATAGGGCCCCAGTAGGGGACTCCATAGTGATGCTGGGTGACTTCAACGCACACGTGGGAAATGACAGGGACACCTGGAAAGGCGTGATTGGAACGGCCTCCCTGATCTGAACTCAAGTGGATGTTTGTTATTAGACTTCTGTGCTAGTCATGGATTATCTATAACAAACACCATGTTCGAACATAAGGATGCTCATAAGTGTACGTGGTACCAGAGCACCCTAGGCCAAAGGTCGATGATCGATTTTGTAATCGTGTCGTCAGATCTGAGGCCATATGTTTTGGACACTCGGGTAAAGAGAGGGGCAGAGCTGTCAACCGATCACCATCTGGTGGTGAGTTGGGTCAGGGGGTGGGGAAAGACTCTGGACAGACCTGGGAAGCCCAAGCGAGTAGTGCGGGTGAACTGGGAACGTTTGGAGGAGGTCCCTGTCCGCGAGATCTTCAACTCACACCTCCGGCGGAGCTTTTCAGGCATCCCTGCGGAGGTTGGGGACATTGAACCGAGTGGGCAATGTTCAAAGCTTCCATTGCCGAGCCGCGGTGGAAAGCTGCGGCCTCAAGGTTTTAGGTGCCGCAAGGGGTGGTAACCCTCGAACACCGTGGTGGACACTGGTGGTCAGGGAAGCCGTCCGACTGAAGAAAGAGGCCTTCCGGATTTGTTGTCCCGGAGGTCTCCGGAGGCAGTTGCAAGGTACCGACAGGCCCGAAGGGCTGCGGCCTCGGCCGTGAGGGAGGCAAAGCAGTGGGTGTGGGAAAAGTTCGGAGAAGCCATGGAGAAGGACTTTCGGTCAGCACCAAAGTGCTTCTGGAAAACCGTCCGCCACCTTAGGAGGGGGAAATGGGGAACCATTCAAGCTGTATACAGCAAAGATGGGACGCTGTTGACCTCAACTGAGGAGGTTATTGGGCAGTGGAAGGAACACTTTGAAGAACTCCTAAATCCCAACACGCCCTCTATGGTAGAGGCAGAGCCGGAGGATGATGGGGGATCAGATTCTATTTCCCTGGGGAGGTCACTGAGGTTGTCAAACAACTCCGCGAGTGGCAAAGCCCCGGGATTGATGAGATCCGACCAGAAATGCTGAAAGCTTTGGATGTGGAGGGGTGTCATGGATGACACGCCTCTTCAACATTAGCGTGGAAATCTGGGACAGTGCCTAAGGAGTGGCAGAACGGGGTGGTGGTTCCCTCTTCAAAAGGGGGATCAGAGAGTGTGTGCCAACTACAGGGGTATCACACTTCTCAGCCTCCCTGGTAAAGTTTACTCCAAGGTGCTGGAGAGGAGGGTTCGGCCGATTGTCGAACCTCGGATGGAAGAGGAACAATGCGGTTTTCGCTCCTGGCCGTGGAACGACCGGACCAGATCTTTACTCTCGCAAGGATCCTGGAGGGGGCCTGGGAGTATGCCCATCCGGTCTACATGTGTTTTGTGGATCTGGAGAAGGCGTATGACCGGGTCCCCCGGAGATACTGTGGGAGGTGCTGCGGAGTACGGGGTGGGGGATCCCTTCTTAGGGCGATCCAATCCCTGTACGCCCAAAGCGAGAGCTGTGTCCAGGTCCTCGCACGAAGTCGAGTTCATTCCATGTGGGGTTGGTCTCTGCCAAGGCTGCACTTTGTCACCAATCCTGTTTGTGATATTCATGGACAGGATATCGAGGCGTAGTCGGGTGGGGAAGGTGTGCGGTTTGGTGGGCTGGGGATCTCATCGCTGCTTTTTGCAGATGATGTTGTCTTCATGTCATCATCGGTTCAGTGACCTTCAGCTCTCACTGGATCGCTTGGCAGTCGAGTGTGAAGCAGCTGGGATGAGGATTAGCACCTCTAAATCTGAGGCCATGGTTCTCAGCAGGAAACCGATGGAGTGCGTACTCCAGGTAGGGAATGAGGTTTTGCCCCAAGTGAAGGAGTTCAAGTACCTCGGGTCTTGTTCACGAAGTGAGGGACAATGGAGCGGGAGGTTGGCCGGAGAATCGGGGCAGCGGGGCGGTATTGCACTCGCTCTATCGCACCGTTGATCACGAAAAGAGAGCTGAGCCGAAAGGCAAAGCTCTCGATCTACCGGTCAATTTTTGTTCCTACCCTCACCTATGGTCATGAAGGTTGGGTCATGACCGAAAGAACTAGGTCACGCAGTACAAGCGGCCGAAATGGGCTTCCTCAGAAGGGTGGCGGGCTTCTCCCTTAGAGATAGGGTGAGGAGCTCAGTCATCCATGAGGAGCTCGGAGTAGAGCCGCAGCTCCTTTGCGTTGAAAGGAGTCAGTTGAGGTGGTTTGGGCATCTGGTAAGGATGCCCCTGGCCGCCTCCCTAGGGAGGTGTTTCAGGCACGCCCAGCTGGGAGGAGGCCTCGGGAAGACCCAGGACTAGGTGGAGAGATTACATCTCCACACTGGCCTGGGAACGCCTCGGGGTCCCCCAGTCAGAGTTGGTTAATGTGGCTCGGGATAGGGAAGTTTGGGGCCCCCTGCTGGAGCAGCTGCCCCCGCGACCCGACTTCGGATAAGCGGTTGAAGATGGATGGATGGATGGATAAGCGCTGTATACAGTAGCTGTCTCTGCATATTAAAGGAATAGTTTACCCAATGAAATTCTGTTATTTCTTTACTTACCCTTGTGTTTTTACAAACCCATATGACTTTTTTTGTTCCGTGGAACATAAAAGGAGATATTAGGCAGAATGATAGTCTTGTGCATGGAAGAAAGAAAGTCATATGGGTTTTGAACAAGAGGGAGAGTAAATGATGACATCAATTTATTTGGGGCAACTATCCCTTTAAGCAGGGATAAGAGAAAGTATTTTAACATTGATAAAATGACAAACTTCACCTTTAATGTTGGGTTTAAAAGAAAGGTACTTGTTTCTCCTTTTCATTAATCCAACTAAACATGAAGAGCTTCATGTACTTGCCCAGAATTACAACACTATAAATCTTAAATCTCCACAGATGTGAATGACAATGAAGCAAACTCACCCAAATTTTAGTGTGCTTGCGTCCCACTGCCAGAAACAGATGGTACCATCAGCACCAGTAGAGGATAGGAATCTCTTATTGCCACTACACAAAGGAGAGAACTAGACACACACACATACGTAGAAACATCAGAAACAAGATGAAAACACATGAATAGTTGGAATGTAGACTGTCTTTCCATCTATCTGTAGTTTTCCCCTGCATGTCTGTGTATGTCTCTATTTTGAGTCCAAAACTTTGTTTCACACCTGTAATGATGTTATGGATGCTGCGTGGCCCTCTAGGACTGCCAACGGGGCACAGGTCTGCAGGCACCACACTCTGATCATTTTATCACAGCTGCCGGCTGCAAGTAGGGTGTTTTCAGAATTCACAGCCATGTCTGAAATCTCTGCCGCATGACCTCGCAGTGTCGCCAGCAAACGCCCATTGTCCGTCGACCAGATCTTCACCAAACAGTCGTCCGAACCCTGAGGACACACCACACATGAGGCAATCCCTTAGGCCAGGGGTGTCAAACTCATTTCCTTGTAATCGTCAAGCACTCCTGAATAACTTGATTAGCTGCTTCAGGTGTGTTTAATTAGGGCTGGAGCTAAACACTGCTGGACTGTGGCCCGCCAGGAACCGAGTTTGACACCCCTGCCTTAGGCCCTGCCAGAATCATATGTAAAATTGAGCTGCTTTTAAAATTTAGCCAAGTTCTCTTTGAAAACTTCTGTGTAGCCAAATAAAATCTTGAAGAATTTAGAAATTCATTAACTTAAGCAGAGTGTCTAGCAAAATGTCTCAAGCTAAAACAATGCCCTTGGGCCTCTAAGGATGAGCATAAAAGTATTTTAAAATGTCTTAAAAAAATATTTATACAGGATTAATGCCAGCCCCAATTTGGGGATAGGATTTCCTGCACTGATTTTGAGGGGAATCAGAGGATGGAAAATGGTGTTGAAAAGAGCTGAGATTTATACTAATTTCAACTTATTTGTAGTCAAATGCATAATTAAATTTTCCAAAAATATTTAAGAAATATTTACAATAGTGGAGTTTTCTGTAGAAAACAAAACTGACTTCACCTTAAAACAAACTTTAGTTTTATGCATCCAAAACACTTTGGAAACTCACTTCATAGAACTCTGATTAACAATGATTAATGATTAGTCATAAAACAATAATTACTAAGGATACATGTAGGGCAAGTTGTTGGTAGTACATCTAGTCCCTCCATAGTAAAAAGTGCTATCTGGAAAAATCTCATGAAAGAAATATGAGTAGTGTCTAATGCTGTAGTGATAGAGTGTATGTAATGTAAATTACAGCTTGGCTAATTGTTGAATTTAAATGTGAAAAGATCAATCTTACATAAATGCTATTTTATTAAAACAAATTTAAATCTGCGTATTTTATCACGTGGCTTGTTGAGCTCATTACCGCAGAGACGTGGCACATATGGAGGCCCACACTAGGGCTGAACGATAAATCGAAATCGAATCGCAATCACGATTTTCTAATCGCAAAAGGCTGCGATGTGGATGTGATATGAAAAATATGCAGCGAGTCGGAGCAAAAGCATAATTGCCCTCTTTGTGTGGCAGTCTTACTAACCAATTGTGTGAGCGCACCTCCGTTCTCCCCAATCAACACTGCCCTCGCCAACTACGTAAACAACCACCGTTAAAAAACAAACAGGAAAGCGCGGTGGAGTGGGATTATGGCGTCTGCAGAGTCAAATCGATCATTAGCGAATTAATACCAAAGAAAAACAGCACTTCGGTAATATGGGATTATTTTGGCTTCGAAGTGACAGACACTGAACAAAAAAAGGTAATTTGCAAGAGCTGTAGTGGAATTGTTGCCACAACACATGGGAATACAACAAACCTCCACCAGAACTTGAAAAAGCACCACAGGCGGCTATTTGAGTAGTGCGTTGCTAAAATGTCGACTGAAAATACTTCCAGTGACACTCAGTCTAGTAGCAAGCAACAACAAAGTACAATTTCAGAGCTGTTTGTAGCTGTTACACCATATGAAAAGACCTCATGAAGGCACCAGGAGATAACTAACGCCATAACCCAGTACCTCGCTAAAGACATAGTGCCTTTGAATGCAGCGACCAAAGAGGGGTTTAAAAACCTCATCCGAACGCTGGATAGGAGATATACAATTCCCTTTCGCACATATTTTAGCAGAGTTGCAATCCCACAGCTGTACATTGAATGTAGGAATAAAGTGGAGATGGAATTGACAGACGTCGAATATTACGGCACAACAACAGACTTGTGGTCAAGCAGGACGACCGAACCGTATCTTAGTTTCACTTTATCAATGATGACTTCAAGCTGAAGACTAGCTGTCTGCAAACGGCATACTTCCCTGTAGACCACACGGGACAGAATATTGCCCATGGACTCAGGGAGTGTTTATCCAGTTGGCATTTGAACGAAGAGGGACAGACGTGCATAACCACTGATAATGCAGCAAAGGTTGTCAAAGCTGTGGAGTTAAACGAATGGACCAGACTTCAGTGTTTTGGCCACAGGATGCATCTTGCCATTGGTAAGTAGACCTCTTCCTACGGGTGTGTAGTTAGATGCAATATGCTTGTTTATTATCTTTTAAGTGTTGCTTTTGTCTTTTAGATGTTATTGTTGGAATATAACCACTTTGAGACTGCTTGAAATTGTTTATATAACTTAATAACCTGCTTTATGATTTATAATTCACTTATTGTTAAATGCATTGCTTTCTGTGAAGCACTCTGCTCTTGTAAAAAAAATATATACAAGTTTTTAATTATTACTGTTGTTGTTAAATACATTAAGTCTGGAAAATGCAAAACTGTACCATACACAATATTTTGTTCATGTTTTTTTTGTTTTTTCAGAAAATGCTTTGAAGCATGATGTAAGGGTAAATAGGGCAACATGACTTTGTAAGCAGCTGGTTGGTTATTTCTCACAAAGCTGGAAAAAGAAAAATGCACTGAGTGAGGCCCAAAAACATTTGAATCTGAGCATTCCTTAATTACAGAGTGTCCAACAAGGTGGGGCTCTAGACAGAAGATGATAGAGAGGGTCTTGGAGCAGAGCCAGACTTTGTCTCAGGTTCTGTCTGAAGACAGGAAGACACGTCACTTGGTCCAGACCTAGCAGGACACAGAGGTCCTCGAGTCTATCGATGCTGCCCTACATCCTCTCCAGGACTTTACAGATGCACTTTCTGGTGAATCATATGTCAGCGTATCCTACCTGAAGCCAGTCCTGCATCTCCTGAAAACAGCAACCCTGGCTGAAAAGGATGATGACACCGACCTAATGAACGCCATAAAGTCAAGGGCCCTCGGCTATATGGAGGAAAAATATAGTGACCTAATCACACAGGAGCTTCTTGATGTAGCTTAATTCCTTGATCCATGATTCAAAACGGACTACATAAGACAAGAGAGTATTCCAGAAATTAGAGCAAGAGTCAAGTTCGAAATGGAACAGGAGGCACAAAAGGTAACTTGTTTTGATTTTATGTGCGTCGATATGCAACAGTAATAGAATGTGATAAAAATTAATGCTATAAGAGAAAACAACATAAAATAACACCAGATGACAACATTTAAGTAGCTCTAAATTACACTACATATAATATGTTATAATAGTTTGTTATTAAAATACATGCAATCTAAGCCATTTTGTTTTTTATATTGACAGGCAATTTTTAAATGCTTACATAAAAATGTCCAATTGCTCAAAATGACATTAGATTGAAAAGACAGTTCTCTGTTTTTCAGGAGAAGAGGGCTCGTCTCAGCACCACAGGTGGCGTGCATCAAAGTGCAACCGAGGCAGAACCATCAACATCCACAGTGTAGAAGGCCAAGCGGTCACTGGGCAGCTTCTTTAAGAGCACCCCTGTGCCCCCTGCTTCCTCTGTGCAGTTGGAGAACACATTGGAAGCTGAGCTAAACAGCTACCTCATGACTCCTGCTATTGATGAAGAGCAAGATCCCTTGGCTTGGTGGAAGGTACATAGGGTTAACTTTCCAAGGCTGAGCAAACTGGCTCGCAAATACCTATGTATACCAGCCACAAGTTCCCCGTCGGAGAGACTCTTTAGTGCTGGTGGAAACGTTGTGACATGTGAACGCTCATGTTTGAAAGCGGCAAAGGTAGACATGTTAGTGTTTTTGGCCAAAAAAATTTAAATACTGTACTCAATCAAGTGTTGACTTGGGGAGAAGAAGAAAATTCAGCAACTGATTGTAAGGCTTCGGTTGGAGTCAAGATTTGTGCTGCACTTTATTTTGTAATGCCACTTACTGGCAGCCTTTACTGTGTGAAGAAAATGTTAAGTTTAAAGTATTTGTACTTGAATGTGTGCTGTGCAATATTTTAAATACTGGTTAACAGTCCTGACTGTTTTAGTTGATTGTGAATATTTTATGAAGCATTTGTGATCATTGTTTTGTGTTTAGTTAATATAAGCCAGACCTACCTAATTTAGAAAAGCTTGTTTACAGAAAGGTAAGGTCATTTTATTTGTTCTTACTAGAAATTGTTTGCACAGAATATTTAAAAAGAAATTGTAATAAATGCTGAAATCAGTTAATATCTTTTCAGTACTTTTTCTTGAATTAGAATGCATTCTGTAGGCAGTACTGACTGCATTTTAGCAGCAAGAAGCTAACCATCTATTGGATAAAAAGGCACACTGCATCTGCTAGTAGTGGAGGGGTCTACAGTTAAAGGCATGTTGTACTAATGCTCTAATTTAGAGTGTGTGCTAAACACTACTGAGAATATTGAACTGAAGCTTGACTTTACAAAATTAAATGGCAAATTAAATCGCAATCGCAATATCTGTCAGAAAAATCGCAATTAGATATTTTTGCCAAATCGCACAGCCCTAGCCCACACTAATCTCCGTCCACGCACAACTCACCATGCACCCCACCACATTACAGCGACCACGATCAGTCCCATGTGACTCTACCCTCCCTAGCAACCAGGCCAATTTGGTTGCTTAGGAGACCTGGCTGGAGTCACTCAGCACCCCCTGGATTTGAACTCACGACTCCAGGGGTGGCAGTCAGCGTCAATACTCGCTGAGCTACCCAGGCCCCCTTATACACTAATACTAATACTATTTACATTTTATATAGGCCATAGAGAGGGATCCAAAAGTTTGACACCACTAGGGTTGCTCCGATACCAAAATTTTGGCTTTGGAACAATACCAGCCCTGGTGCCTCAGTATCGATACTAAATCGATACTATAATCAACAAATAAAAAGCCTTAGATTTTTTATGAAAATGACTTGATTAGAAGAACTGTATAAAGTCTTACAGATACAAATTATGCATTTTTCGTTAACATTTTTCTGAATTCCATGTTAAATGTTTTAATTAAATGTTATGATCAAATGGTGTTTAATAAAATTGTACATAAAGATTTTATCAAATAAATATGTTTTTTTCTTTTTTTTTTTTACCAAACAATTGCAATATTATTTTTGGTCAAATAAAACGCTGCACAAAAGAGCTTCACAGTATTAATGAAAAAACTTGCATTTGTGATATTGCTTACGGATATTAATAATAATCATAATAAAACAACTATTTAATATTATAGAATTGTTATTATGAATATTATTGATATTTTTGGAATAGCAAATTTTTATACAGTAGTTATATTTTTCTGTCTTCAAGTTCACGCAAAGAAGTTGAAGAGCTTTAGTTTAAGTAGGACTTTTATTTGACAGACTTTTGATTTCTTCCTGTTTTTGACAGGTTAGTTTTATCAAGCTTCCCATTAATGTTGAGATAATCCCGTCGAGACTCTCAAGGTGAAATCTCTGAGCTGCAACCGAGGAGTTAATTTAAGTGTCAACACAGCCATTGATACTCTAAACACACTGCATGAAAATTAAGCATCAGTAGTGTATGTTCGTGTGAAGCAGATGACAGAGCAGAGCAGCACCTCTTGTTCATGCTGTAGTGTGCAGTGCATGTGACTGTATAATATTTAATTAAATTACATCTTTCTGCTGTTTAATGATCACACATGGCCATAACCAGAGGTTTTTTATTTTATTTAAATTGTCATTGTTTTAATCTCAAAACTGTCACATCTCATATAATTTTGCTAATTACAGCATACTGTAATACGGTACTGAATTTAGTAAGACGATATTGCACAATTAAAGTTTAGTTTTTCGTGATATTTCATTTGTACCGGTAAACCTTGCAACCCTAGACACCACTAGTGAAAATATTTCTCTTTTGCATTTTTCTAATTTAATCAAATAAATTATGACAAATTATATTACCAGCATAACAATTTCAATTTAAAGTTGAACTGAAAAATGTACATGCATTTCAGAATTCCTTAGAATATGGTGTGTCTTTCTTTTGTTTTAAAACCTGATGATCCATGTTATCCAGCATGATTTCCCAAAGAGCATCTTGTGTGCTTCAATGGAAACAAAAAATTTTGTTCAAATGAGTTAACGTGATCAATGTCACAAATTACATTACTTTATCAAATATGCAAGATTTTGGACGGCCAAGGCAAATTCTATGATATTCTCGTATTAGGTGCTTTATACATGCTAAATGTGCTTCCATTCTGCAGTGCGATATTATTGAGATTGAAGCCTGGTTTTTGTGGGAGTTTTGCACGAGCCATCAATGAACTACTTGATCTGCTCTGCTCGGTATCTCTGGAGCACACATATCGGCCTGTGGGCTTTCCTCGGTATCGATATGAAATAATCTATTAGGTAGAATCTACAGTATTAGACCTCAGTTTTATCACAACTGTGGCAGATGTAATTAAAGTTGCTAAATGTGTTAGGGCTAGAATTGCTTTTTTACAAATACTATAAATTATTAATATTATTATTTTAGAAAGACTAGCTACAATGACCTAAACAGTAATGAGGAACCATCTATGGTCTTACCGGTGCTTATAAACAGGGGTTAAATATAGTGCAAGTAATTCTTTGTTTAGAGGCATTTCATTATTTGACAGTTATTACTACAGCTATCTGGGCTTCCAGAGCCCTTCAAGTGGCATAAACTCCCAGTAAATAAACACACACATGACAAGGTTAACATGGATAATCCATCTATAATATTTCTAAGGTTGTTGAAAACTATTTCTTCCACTGGCGTGTGTAAGTATGGGTCCGGCATTTCGGGCAACTGGATACAAACAAAATCCTAGGGGAAACTAGAGAGAACACTGAGAGAACAATGAGAGATGTAGTTTTAAAATTATTGATGTGTTTTACTTGATTCAACTGGGATATTTATTAATTAATTAGAAAGCATATTTTAATTTTTCTATTTACTTCACATTGTTTTACTTTGCTGAACACTACTAATACGTAATTTATTCCAAGGCATGTTGCCATTTCTAAATAAAAATGCTTTTAACCTAAAATAAATGTGGCATTGTATTTCCATGACAACAGGTGTAAAACCATTATTATATATATATAAATGCTACCTACTGCAACTACAGAACCCCATCTTTCACTTTCATTTATTCACTGCTTGATTGAAACATGCTTTTTCCAGAAATCACAAATAAACAGCTTGCCATTTTCTTCTCCTTGTTTTATCATTTTTAATACATCAAGATGAAAATATCCATGTTTGCTCCAGAAACACTGTAATTACTATGATAATGACATTAACTTTAGCAAGCCACATATGCATATAGAATTGTGCAAAGAAATATGATCACCAAGCCAGACACACAAGGAGACGAAAATTCTTTAAGATCTGTTAAACACAGATAGAATGCCAATGACACACTGGCTAATAGCTCAGGAATATGAAAAAGATTATTTTAATCTTGGCTTGCAGCCAAATCCATAAAAGAATCACTTTTTTTCAGCATGCACCGACAGACACACCCCCCAACGCCAGGAGAAAAAGACCTAAAGAAGGAGAGAGGAGAAAAACAGAGATCAAGATTGAAAGAGGAAAAGACAAAGAGAATAACAGTGGGAGAGAGAGATTGAGAAAAAGGGAGGGAGAGGTAGAAAGAGGGGGAGTAATCCTTGCTGTTCAGCCATTTTTGGAGCATTTAAAACTTGCAGAGTAAAATGGAACCCAGGAGTGCAAACTCAATAACAGACATCAGCGAAGCACACTTAAAACTGGAGCTCTGACAATCCTCACCAAATTTTACAAAAGCATATTCCACAGGCTGATGGTGAGCTAATGTCAGAGAAATGCCAGTATCCAAACATGCGCACCCACACACTTAGAATCCTTTAGACGTTTGTGGATGGGCAACGGGAGGATGTCACACATAAACAGTATGCATGCCCAGACTGAACATGTGAATGATCTTTAACCTTTAACATATACCAGACTCAAAACAATAGCCTATCTGTTTCTGTAAGAAGTTCAGAATGCTCTCTGTCTAAAACTATCAGTTTTCCTATGGGGAAAAAAAAGACAGCATTTCTAGAACTCTTTGAAAATACACAGAAGTGCCATAGAGCCGGGTCAGATTTACCGAGTACATTCAAAATGCAATTTCTCTTACATGAACAATAACCGGTCAAGAAGACAGGCCAACAATCAAGCCTACAATGAGACTCTTCAACATATGATGACATTAGGATTGCACGATTATGATGAAAATCATAATTGCTGATCATTTCCTTATATTGTAATTGCGATTATTAATTTCAGTTAATAGTTTACATTAAAATATTTACTTTGTGTGGGGCATAAAAATATTTACTTTGTTACTTTATGCATCAAAAAACTTTATGTGTCTGAATTGCTTTAATATTTTAATTACATGATAAACCAAAGCTATTACTCACATTTTGAATAAATTGTACACAGTATAATGTAGATGTGAGCATTACTGATTTAGCAGATTTTTGCAACAGAAGTACACCAAAATGGAATGCTGTAATCGACACATTTTACAGTTTTTTTTCCTTTGATTAATTGTGAAGCCCTACAACACATTCATGTGTATTTTTTTGTATATTAAATTGATTAATTTGCCTTGTTAATTTTACTGCCCATGAAACACTACTGAACAGCAGCACTTGAAATGCAGAATGTGAAAACTACATACAAACTACATACAGAATAACTGTGAACATTTAGCCTACTCATCTCACAGGCAGGTCTCTCAATTCATAAAACGTATCGGTTACCTAACGCAACCTCGGTTCTCTCTAGATGAGGGAACGAGTATTGCGTAAGCTAGCTTACGCTACGGGAAAGATTAATCTTTTCTGAGATATTGAAGCCAAACAATTATCCTTAATTTTTGTATCCATTGTCAACGCAGTGCGGCAGCCGGAGACCTTGAGCGGGCTAGCTAGCGAGCTCATAGGTTGCTCTGTGGCAACTGCTGCAGTCTATAGATCGAGCTTGGGCTGAACTCGCGATCCAATGAGAGGCGTCCGCGCTCACTGCATCAAAGCCCGCCAAAATGGGCGTGACTAGAGTGCAAATAAGCGTAGTTCGTTGGCTGGAACCCTGGTTTTCATTGACTGAAGCTGAAAAGTCGCCGTGGCGCTGAAGCACGGCCGGCTACGCAATACTCGTTCCTCATCTAGAGAGAACCGAGGTTACGTTAGGTAACCGATACGTTCTCTTACGAGAGGTTCTCTCGTATTGCGTAAGCTAGCTTACGCTACGGGAACCCATTGTCAACGCCGTGCGCGCCAAGCATCCACTGTATGAGCCCCAGGGAATGAAGGGGGGACTTGGGGGAGCCCTTATAAGTGGGGAAATAATATTTGGCTGGCAAGAATGCGGGTCATTGATTGTGTAAAACATAAGCACATAGTGGGAAGGGAACGACAGAGCGGCAGTGCCGGTCTGTGTGGAATGTGTCCCATCAGTGCAGCTCACCAAGGGAGCTGTAGCGTATTAAACCGCTAGTAGTTTTGCCTGCAGAGCGGGCACTTCCATATTGTAAAATCTGACAAAGGTGGAGGTGAAAGTCCATCCCGCTGCCACACATATGTCGTGAATGGAAATCCCGCTGGACCATGCCCACGAGGATGCCATGCCTCTAGTGGAGTGAGCCCTAATGCCCAACGGGCATGGCAGGTCTTTGACGCCGTATGCAGCAGCAATAGCGTCCACTATCCATCTAGATAGTGTCTGTTTCGAGGCGGCGAGACCTTTGGTGCGCCCTCGAACGAAACGAAAAGCTGCTCAGAGCGCCTGAAAGCGGCGGAGCGCGCAGTATACAATCTCAGTGCTCTGACCGTGCAAAGGAGATTGGCGCCGCGTCAGCTATCGGATGCTGGCAGCGCCGATAGGGAAATGACCTGTGCTCTGAAAGGAGTACCGATCACCTTGGGAACATAGCCGTGTCTAGGCTTTAAAATGACCTTGGAGTCACTTGGTCCAAACTCAAGACACGCAGGCTGACAGACAGCGCGTGAAGGTCTCCCACACGCTTGACTGATGACAGGGCAGTCAGAAAAACGGTTTTGAGTGAAAGGTATTTCAAATCCACGGATTGAAGTGGTTCGAAAGGGGGCTTTCATAGTTTCGAGAACTATAGAAAGATCCCAGATAGGAACCGATGGGGGCGCGGGGTTCATCCTTCTAGCTCCCCTGAGGAAGCGGATGACCAGCTCGCTTTTACCCCATGACTGGCATTGCAGGTGTTCAGCGAACGCGCAACGGCCGCCAAATACACTTTGAGCGTGGATGGGATCTGCCCTTATCCAGCAGCTCTTGTAGAAATACGAGCAGCGACGACACCCCACATGTCCGCGGGTCCAGGTCTCTGTCGGTGCACCATTTTGAGAACACAGACCATTTTGACGCATAGAGTCTTCTCGTGGAAGGGGCTCTAGCGTGTATGATGGTGTTTATTACTCCTTCTGGCAGAGCGACGGGTAGTCGCTGATCACCCACGCATGCAGCGCCCAGCGCTCTGGGTGGGGATGCCAGATTGTGCCGCGAGCTTGAGAGAGGAGATCTGCTCTCACTGGGATGGGCCACGGCGCTGTCAGTGACAGTCCTGGGCCAGCGCGTCCTCGCTTTTCGAGAAAAATATTGGGCAGTGAGAGTTCTCTTTGGACGCAAAGAGGTCTATCTCTGCTCTGCCGAATAGGTGCCATAACGCCTGGACTGTTTGAGCGTGCAGGGACCATTCCCTGGGGAATATTGTCTCTGGACAGTCTGTCCGGCCATCGCTCAGGTGGCCTGGCACGCGCGTCGCCCTCAGCGGCGCAGGTGGCACTGGGACCAACTCAGTATGCGTTTCGATCAGATGGAAGAGGTTCCTGGATCTGACACCGCCCTGACGGTTTAGGTAGGATACCACAGATCTGTTGTCCGAACGGACCAGGACGTGGTGACCCTGAATGACTGGGAGAAAGCACACGAGCGTGCACTCGACTGCTATCATTTCCAGACAATTTATGTGAAGGAGCTTTTCCTGAACTGACCATAGGCCGAAAACCGGAGAGCCCTCGCGAGACCGCGCCCCAACCCGTGTTGGACGCCGTCTGTCGAGATGACTTTTCGGCGAGATACAGCTCCCATTGTCACTCCCCGCTGATACCATTTGGCCACTGTCCAGGGCTGCAGAGCTGATATACAGGTCTGAGTCACCTTGATGGGCTGGCGGCCTGTGGCCCAAGCCCGGCGAGACGCTGGGTGTTTAGCCAATGCTGAAGCGGGCGATGTGCAGTAAACCCAGCTGAAGTACTGCTGCGGCTGAGGCCATGTAACCTAGCACTCTCTGGAATTTCTTCAGAGGCGTGAGGCTGTTCATCTGAAAAGATGCAGCTAGTCGCTGAACACGGCGCGGCGCTGTGTAGATAAGCGAGCCGTCATTGCCACGGAGTCTAGTTCTATTCCCAGGAAGGAAATGGTCTGACTGGGCTGTAGTGAGCTCTTGGTCCAATTGACTGCAAGACCCAAACTGTTCAGATGGCTGAGGAGAACTGCTCTGTGAGACAGAAGCTCCATATGTGACTGAGCCATAATCAGCCAGTCGTCCAAATAGTTCAGAATTCGCAAACCCCGACTCCGCAGGGGTGCGAGCGCCGCATCCATGCACTTCGTGAAAGTACGGGTGCTAAGGACAGGCCGAACGGAAGGACGGTGTATTGATAAACCTGGCCGTCGGCTGAATCTCAAGAATGGCCTGTGACGGGATTTATCTGAATCTGAAAGTATGCATCTTTCAGATCGAGAGAAATAAACCAGTCCCCTGGCGCATCATGCGCGTGGAGTTTCCTGATTGTAAGCATTTTGAACGGTCTTTTGCAAGCACCTTGTTCAAAACCCTGAGATCTAATATGGGTCTGAGGCCGCCGTCTTTCTTGGGAACAAGAAAATAACGTCTGTAAAGCCCCGACTCACTCAGAGAGGGTGGCACTTTTTCTATGGCCCTTTTGCACAGAAGGCTTGCTATTTCTGAACGAAGCATGCACGCTGCTTCCGTGTTCACAGTGGTTTCGAGCCGCGCTCTGAAGCGAGGAGGGCAGCGATCGAACTGTAGCAAATAGCCCTGTTGTATTGTGCTTAACACCCACTTGGATATCCCTGGAATAGCTTCCCACGCTTTGAAGCGTAACGCTAGAGGGTGAATGGCCAATTCGCTCTGATTGCCGCACACAGAGCTGAACAAAATGTGTGAGCGCGTTTAGTGTGTTCATGCATGATTGCTCGCAGACAGCATGAACAGGCTGTTTTGTGAGTGACTTCCGATTGGAATGAATGGGGAAAGAGTCACATCTGTTACGTGATGCTAAGCATAGTCATGGGCATGGGACTTACACACAGAGGAATGTTTGCTGGCCGTGTAACAGAGCAGGCAGAGAATGGAGCCGCAGCATTTGTGGGCGCTTTCATTGACTCTGACGCTCGAGCGGTTCAGTAACCGCTTTATGTGAGCGTGCTCTGGTGGGGACACAAGACATACAGTGCTTGTGTGCAGAAGTGAACACTGGATTGTGGGCACATTTTCTACACATAGGGCTGGTCGTGTGACAGAGCGGGCAGAGAATGGGCGCCACGACGCATTTGTGGGCGCCTTCATTGACTCTGACGCTCGAGCGGTTCGTGAATCGCTTTATGAGAGCGTGCTCTGATAGGGGCACGGGATGTGTTATGCTTGTGTGTAGGGGCGAACACTGGGTTGTGGGCACTTTTTCTACACATAAGACATGTTTGCTCTTTACAAGATTTATTTGGGTCGCCGTGAAAACGGCGTTTGAGTGCAGAGCAAGCGGGCAGTGTCACCGGCTTGTTGGCTGCTAAATTCACCACTGTAGCAGCCTGAGAGAAGGGGACTGACAGGGGCAAAGCTTTGACGGTGGTCCGCCGCGGCGGGACTGAGCCGTCGCTTGTTCAACAAAGTTAGGAAGACTTCGGTTGCTCTGGTTTCAGCGTTACCTTAAATCAAGGCCCGCGGCGGGGCGGCGGTCTGCGGCGGCTGTCTGAGCGTGATCGAGGGCGGCCGCCCTGTCGACGCTGAGAAGTCTGAGTTTGTTGAACTGGGCGCTGTGAAGAGGCTCGTGCAGGAGGCTGATCACGTGAGCGGCCTGCAGAGGAGCTAGCGCGACGCGGCAGGAAGAGGTTCATGGCTTGGGTGGCTTTCTGAGAAGCGGTCAACAATGCCACTCACCGCGGAGCCGAAGAGACCGGTCGGAGAGAGCGGTGCGTTGAGGAACGTGGAGCGCTCTGCTTCTCCCATGTCGGCTAGTGTTAGCCATAAGTGTCTCTCGGTCACAGTCAGCGAGGCCATGCACTTCCCTAGAGCTTGGGCTGCAGCTTTGGTAGCCTGAAGGGCGAGGTCTGTCGCGCCAGTAGATCAGTAACAGCCTCTGGGTGCCTGCCTTTCTCATCCCACTCCCGAAGAAGGTCTGCTTGTAGGATCTGTAAAACGGCCATTGAGTGCAGAGCAGATGCGGCTTGGCCGGCGGCGGAATAGGCGCGGCCAACATAGGCGGAAGTCGCTCTGCAGGCCTTAGACGGGAGCACAGGCTTGGAACGCCATCTCGCGGTGTGCTGCTACCAAGTCCTCGAACGGGGGGATGGAGGAGTAGCCTCTCTCAGTGGCGCCGTCCACCGACGCGAGAGAGGTGGAGACGTGGGAACGGGTCCTGGCTGAAAAAGGAGCGTTCCACGACTTTGCAAGCTCCGTATGTAATTCCGGCAGGAAGGGAGCGGCCCGGGCCGCGGGTGTAGAGCGGCGATGGCTTTGAAGAAAGCAGCCGTCGAGTCTGTTGAGTGCCTGCTCAGGGGGCGGTGACCACTCGAGCCCGAGGCGGTCGACGGCCTGTGTGAGGAGGCGTGTTAACTCCCCTTCGACTCCGGCGCGGGTCCTGCTGGATTCCTGGGCCGAGGAGGAGGCTTGGGAGCCTGACCACGCCTCGCTGTCCGAAGCCATGATGGAACAGCGGCCCTTATCCTCCGCCTCGTCATCCGAGATGGCAGCAGTGCGGCCGCTCGGCGGCAACTGCGCGTCCCGGGGGGAGGGTGAAAACGATGCTCGAGGGAGAGGCTCCGGCAAGGCAGTCGCTTCAACCAGTTTCCGGCAGCCTTTGTGAGCGGCGCTTCTTCCTGCGCGGCTGAAGGTAAGGCGGCGCGGCGGGTTCTGCTTTGAGCGCTTCGAGTCGAGCCCGCAGGGTCGACATCGGTAGCTCCTCGCAGAAATCGCATCCGCCCTCAGTGAGGGCGAGCTCTGCGTGCCCCAGTCCCAGGCAGAGAGCGCAGATGATGTGGCGGTCTCCTGTGCTGAGAAGGGCGCGACATGAGGCGCAAGTGGAGCGAGGCATCTTGAAAAAGACATTCGTACTCTTTTGTGAATAGTTCGTGAGAACTAGCTTGCTGAATAAAAGGATACGTCGTCGGATGGCGTAGCTCGCAGGATGGCTGAAGGTGGCTGAGACGGCCGGCTTCTAGCGCTGTCCACGCTTGCTTGATGCCCCTCGAACGGCAACGCGGCTTCCAGGTCAGCGATGCGAAGAGCTTCGCTGAAGAGATGAAAATCGGGGTTCCAGCCTACGAACTACGCTTATATGCACTCTAGTCACGCCCATTTTGGCGGGCTTTGATGCAGTGAGCGCGCGGACGCCTCTCATTGGATGCAAGTTCGCCCAAGCTCGTCTATAGGCTGCAGCAGTTGCCACAGAGCAACCTATGAGCTCGCTAGCTAGCCCGCTCAAGGTCTGCAGCTGCCGCACTGCGTTGACAATGGATACAAAAATTAAGGATAATTGTTTGGCTTCAATATCTCAGAAAAGATTAATCTTTCCCGTAGCGTAAGCTAGCTTACGCAATACGAGAGAACCTCTCGTAAGAGAACCACAACTGCTTTCTGAATCCCTTAAACCCTAAACTCACTCAGACATCCTGACCAAACAGCGTTCAGTTCTGTCCATTAAACAGGTTATTTGAGACCACAATATACATTGAGGGATTTTATAATTTTTAAGCACTTGACCCTAAATATTCCATTATTATGACATATTTAATACCATATAAAGTATTGTAATATCCATTTGATCCCACTTTTTGTTAAGTTTCTTTAACTATTATGTCCTAACTTTAAAATACAATACAATGCACTTATTGTGCTGCTACTGAGGTTGGTGTACAGGTAACTTTAGGGGTAGGATTAGGATAAGGATTGGGGTTAATGTTAGGATTAGGGGTGAAGTTAACAGTGTAACTACAGATGAAATAAAATGCAGGTATTTTAAATATGAGTACAATGTATCAACGTGTATGTACATAATAAGTAGCTACATTATATCAAATGCTTAAGTACATAGTAGTTAAAGACACCTAATATAGAGTGGGTCCGTCAATTTTAATGGCTATTAAATATTTTAGAAGATATTAATAATTAATAAAGGAGAATCATGCAGATAACAGCAAGTAATCATTATACAAAAACACTCTCCAAGAAGTTGCGTTTCTTATTTAATATGATAAATGCGTCTCCTTTTAACACCACCACCATTAGTATTTTTTAAATATTAATTTGAAGTGGTTGACCTACTAATCGACTAGTCAGGTGTTGGAAAACTAGTCAATTAGTCGACCACCCTGGAAATTCCAAATAAAAACATCTTTCTAAATTATCCATTTAAACCATTAAAATAGAATCATAGACACACGCACACACACAGACCAAAGAACAAGAACTGAACACAAACGAACCAAAATTCCATAACCTAGTTTAGTGTAATATGACATTCCTACACTGTACTTAAAAGCAGCATTAATTAAGGGAGGGCACACAATGCAAATATAATTTTTTTTAAATGACACAAAATGATGAAAAAAAAATATATATATTTTGTCTAAAAAATAACAGCAGTTTTGCAACAGTTTAAAGTATATTTCACATACTCTCCATATCTTTAATTTTAGAATAAAGCATTATCTACCAGTTACACACACATACTGTATATGTACAAAACCAGATGTCTTACTGTGAAGATGCGCCGACCAGTTCGGTCGAAGGTAACGCAGTACACAGATGACAGGTGTCCCAGAATTCTCTTGTGCATCTTCATGTGTTGGTAAACAGCTGTAGGGACCAGCTGACCCAGTCGATATGAGCCGTTCAGCCTCCGACTGTAGGTTGTCTCCACTAAAGCACACAAAAAGATTCCAATAAAGCAACATCCAATTGATTTTAAAACTAAATTGATTAAAAACACTCTAAAAAACACATTTCTATGAATGGTCCATATCTCCTGAACTTCAAAGACATATGCACAAAAAGGTGTATATATATATATATATATATATATATATATATATATATATATATATATATATAAATAAAAAATTCTAATTGTACATATTATTTCAGCCATCAGGTCTAAAAAAAAATCTATATTTTATTACTATATGGATTTCGATGCATTTTGTTCCTTTCACTGGAATGCATTACTAACATGGCCAAAAAGAGGTGTCTTACCAATATTGGGCGGGCTTCCATAGATGACTGGCGGCTCGGGTGGCCTGCCACAGTGCAGGGCTGCGAGGGCGGATCCCTTCCATACCACGTGCTTACAACCTGGCAAGAAACACGTGGAGCTGTCACTAAATATACACAAATGATGGAATCTGTAGGCACTAATACTGTAGACACAATGAAGGAAGTAATAATCCATATACAAAAACATCTCCACTGCAAAGCAAAAATGGAATTACTGTCTGTCCTTCCACTAAACAAAATAGAACATCTATTCTTGATCATTTAAGGGATGCGCTGAATTTTTAATCTTTAATGACATTTTGGAGGCAGAATTATGGAGGTGTTCTGTTAAAATTCCTCTTTTTTACCTACTGCCACAGGCATCTACCAAAAAATATTTCAAGTCAATCCATCATCCACATATAGTACCATTTTAATATAACTGACCAAAACGGTGGAATTCAAATTCTTCTAAATTTAAACTTTTTTCCCTACTTTCACCTCCAAACAAATAATAGAGCTTGAAATACCAATAAGATATTTCCATTCTTCCGTTAGAGCAGTTATGGTGCAATTATCGTTAATCATTTTAGTGGTACTCATGGTCACTGCACATTAATTTGCCCACTCTTGTAATAAGAAAGGCATTCATAAATGTTTTGCTGAACTGCTTCAGGATGGACTTTAACTTCTAGTGAACCAGCTTATTATAAACGTAACAACACAGATTTTATAATTAATTGGCCACAATAGATATCAGACAGAGAAAGTGGGGGTGGAGTCAGGGAGAGAAACTCACTCTTGTTGGAACGTAGCACTGACTGACGTCCGGCTCCAAGCAGTGAGTTGACTCCAGGTACGCTGGCTGGCACTTCCCTCTCTAAAAGAGGACTAACTCTCTCACACACCCGCAACAGGTGATCAGGAGAAATGTGCCTGTACAATTTCACCTTCACACACAAACACGAAAATAACAAACATGACATCTTTAGGCCAAAAGATATTTTCTAATATACCCTGTGCTATAAGTGCTAAATAGTTTTGTTGTCGCATATGCACATAAAGTAAAATAAACACAAATTAGAAGACACAAAAGCAAGAACATATGCATTTGTGAGTGCAATGCAAATATTTAATGTTCTATTTATTTGAAATATGTATTTAAATATATAAATTGAATTATGTATTTTTCTACTATGCCAATCAACTCTAATCAAAACATGCATAATGTGCAGGTGTTAATTAAAAATTACTTCACCCGTTAAAGGAATATTCAGGGTACAACACAAGTTAACCTCAATAGACAGCATTGTGGCATACTATTATTTACCATAAAAATACATTTGACTTTCCCCTTCTTTTCTTAAAAACAAAGAGCATAAAGATGCTGACTACCACCCCTAGAGTCAAGAGTTCAAATCCAGGGTGTGCCTCCAGCCAGGTCTCCTAAGCAACCAATTTGGCACGGTTGCTAGGGAGGGTAGAGTCACATGGGGTAACCTCCTCATGGTCACTATAATGTGGTTTGCTCTCGGTGGGGCGCGTGGTGAGTTATGCGTGAGAATAGAATGGCCTCCATGGGCGCAATGTCTCCATGCTAACATGCTCAACAAGTCACGTGATAAGATGCGCAGATTGACGGTCTGAGATGCGGAGGCAAATGAGATTCATCCTACACCACCCGGATTGAGGCAAATCACTATGCCACCACGAGGATTTAGAGCGCATTGGGAATTGGGCATTCCAAATTGGGAAGAAAATCAAAAAGAAAAAGAATTCTGGGATCTAGTGAGGTGCTTACAATGGAAGTGAATGTGGCCAATCTGCAAATCTTAAAATACTCAGAAGTATAGCCACATGACATAAACAATGTGCATGTTAACATGATTTTAGTGTGATAAAATCACTTATCAACCTTTTCTGTGCAAAGTTATAGCCAATTTTACATTGTTATTGCCATGCCGTTGTGATGTCAACAAACCCTAAAACCTTAAAATAACTGTAAAATGACGATTTAAACAACTTTACAGCTCACGCAAAACATGAGTTTTAACAGAAGAAATAATGTAAGTGCTTTTACAAAATGATAAGCTTCACATTTCTGCCTTTTTAACCCCTCCAAAAATTGTCCCCATTCACTTCAATTATAAGTGTCTCATTGGAACCTCGATTTTTGCTTTTCTTAAAGAAAAGGAGGGATGAGTAGAAATAATTTTTGTGGTAATCAACATTATGCCACAAATGCAGTCGATTAAGCTTAACTTGTATTGGACCCATAATATTCCTTTAATTATCATGTAATAAAAGCGGATTACACTACACTAGGAAAAAACAATATATTCTAATGCCATTTAACACACATTTGACATTAACTAGACATCTGACACTGTAGGCCAAAACATAAAAAACGTTTATATTAACAAATATTTAAATAGGTAGTGCTTATCTTTATGATTACATACAATATGATTACGATTTTATTTTAAATTAATAAAGTGTTATTGGCGTTTTATCTTTCCATTTGTAACCCTAGAGACAAATCTAATCTACACATGAAATAAGCATGTAAATTGTTCATTCCCCTGTGCAACGCGTCTGTCTGGGTATCTCTTTTATCAAGCTCGTTCAGCAGATCCTGCTTCCAACGCCCCGGCCAGTAATTAATGGTTTTAATTGCATTTAACGTCATCCTAACACACACACGTCGCTTAGCTAGTGATTTTATCAATTGTGCATAAATATGCATGGATATATGCATTAAAAATATGCATTATAAAAATAAAATCTGTACATAGAGAGCTATGTTAATGGATCATTATATCTAAACTACTACTACACCGGGTTTCCTATTTTCATTAAATGTTATAAATACAGCAAATGTCAATTGTTACTAGGTATTATTCTTAATTAACATGTTTTCATTTCGATTTAGTTTATTATTAATAATATTGTTTGTATCATCATTATTTAATTACACTTATGAATAATGATAATTAATGCAGATTGCATTGGTCATTAACATAATGACTCGCTTGACGCAATACCTGACAGTAAAATAAATTGACAGCGCCAACAACAGGCTGCTGCGCGTTATTTGTACCCACTAGCTGCAGGCACGGACGGGCTTTAAACATCTTCACATGGCGGTGGAATAATCCACGAACAGTCATGTTCACACACACACACACGCTCATTCACTCACTGTATTAAACGGGGAAACAGACGCCGTGAACGTGCGACCTAGCTGGGTCGCGGCGCGCGAGATTAGCCGCGAGACACTCGCGCATAAAACGTAACAGATTATCGCTACAGATCTGCCTGAATTTCGCCGTGTGGAACGACGTGTCTGTGTCCGTAACAGCCCGTGTGATTAACAGACAGTTGGCTCTTTTAGTTACGCAAGAGATATAAAGGGGGGTGGCCATAACAGGGGCTGGATCAAAAGCACACAAAGTTTAAAAATAACGACATTTCAGTATCTCTCGCTTCAAATGCTTATTCGAATAATCTTTGAGTGGCATTCCCACGTGGAATGGCGAGCTAGTGAAAATAATGCGAGTAGTTTGATTTATTAATTGTTTGTTTACCTTTCTGGATATTGTAATTAATAAATTAATCAATACGTACTCATTTCGGTGTACCTCTCCATTTGTATTATCAGCCTGACTCCTCAAGTCTCTCAACGTGTTGTGTCTCCCAAAATAAAAACAATTCTCAGTACAACTATAGCCACGTGAAAAAGTCGTACTACCCTTCTTAGCTCCTCTACGGTCGCCGGCTTTGTTGGTTCTGCTCAAAAACCTTGGTTTAAGCGTAATAAACTAAGTAACTGGAGTATTTTACCCTGACCATGGTTGTATTACAGGAGCAGAGCGCCTCCATACCGCCCCGCTTTCACTCTCTGGCGCACTGGTCCCTCCTCCCTCCGCTCCCTTACCCTTGTACAGCACCACATTCATGACGTCTCTTTATTTCTACATCAATTTTAACATCAATTCCAACCTTATTGGACACCACCGTGACCAAACTCACATCCCTGAGGTCAAGCAAGGCTCTGGGTTTACACATTGACACGCATTCCTAACCCGGAGTTTGACTTTTCCCCGCGTGCTCGGATTTAGTTTTTTTTTTCCTGATTTAAAATTGCGGGAAATTCAATTTCTTATTTTGCTCTCTGAAAAGTTTTCTCTCGGTTATAGGGATCCCTTACCAAATTGTCGTAACTCCCTGGGTGTTCTTTGCCAGTCCAGTCAATCCTTTTGGGTAACAGCTGTAATGGAAAAATAATGTTTTCTAGGTTTGGGTCTATTTTTGCCGGTCAAGTTTGTATTTTCAAACAATAAATGTGAAATCTGCGTTATATTAACCGCTTAAAGTACAGCGCAGTGAGATGCGACGCTAGCTGGACTTGTGCTGCTTACCTCCTTCTCCTGAACCTCCCGTATCAAGGTCTGAAAAAAGCATAAAAATACCAAATTACGACACCATATTTCCCAGAAATGTCCTACATAGTCCTAAAATACAAAATCACCCACCTCTGCCGCGTCCTGACAAGGTCCAGCTTCTAAAAATCGGGCTATTAGGAAGTACAGTTCTGCGAGATGGGGGAGAATACATGAGCTACATTAGCTTTCAAGAAGGACGTGGTGGGAACAGCAAATGTATATAAAAATACTTCAGCGCCACCTTTCTAAATCCTTTTACTCACCGGATTTCAACTGCGCGACGTGTTTACGGTCAGCAGCCATGTTTAGGGCTTGTTTTGGGGGTGAAGGAGAAGGTGTGTGGCCGTTCTGGGAAGCTGGTATCGCTGAGCCTGCCCTGTAGTTGTCAGTGTTTGTTCACCAGGAAGAGCTGCGCCTCCATTCACCCAACACACAGAAAGTAGATCCGGCACGTCGTACCAGCCTTCCGCGCACTCGCAATATAGTCCCCTTTCAGACGCAACATGTCACGCGTCGATTCGGACAAACATCCCGCGCCCCAGGCGTTTGGACATTACAAGAAGCGGTATTTCTAAAGTATACCATTTTGTGTACCTTAAGAATGTTCGTGAATATTTTGGGTTTCAGTTTACGCTTCACACACCCCCTCCTCCCTCCAAAAGCACAAGCCCTCTGCGCAGGAATACACAAAGCACGGACGGTGTGAGAGACTGCGATGCTGATACTGGGGGGAAGAGAAAGCATGCTTTAAAGCAGCGTTGGCTAGTTTTATGCTATCATTTAACTACTTAATTGATTTGTTTTTTAAATTCCGGACTCTGAGCTTTACTGACGCCTCTAGCTCCTCGAATAGACTGTCGACCTTGCAGCTAAGCGCGGATCTCACACCACTGCCATGTTTCCCTTACAACAGAAGCGCACTATCAAGCACAAAAACCTCACAAAAATCCCACCAAAAGATCAGTAAATCAATCGGATTTATTGGAATCTTAAGGCAGACTGATCCTAAGGAACCCACCCCCTTTCTCGTTTGTGATTTGGATTGGGAAGTCCTCCATTTCTTACCCAAAAGCGAGTGGGCAGTAAAATGGGGGAAGGGTGGTAAACAGAGGGAATTGTAATGAATTAAACCTTATAAGTTACAGGAATCCAGTGACTAATGGCGACATCAGACGAGCAAAATAAAATAGAAATCAGAGATGTGATATATATATATATATTTATATGTTGTCACATTGTGGAAGAAAGGAACAATAATAGCGTAGTTACAGCTTATGTAAAACACATATTAATTGGACAAAATATGTTCCTGGCTTTGCCCACAATAGTGTATTAATAAAAAACTGTATCATACTGATTTTTTCCCCTTTTGTTTATTATTCTGAAGTGCAGACAACCATATTTGATGGGCAAAAAGTGTTATTACCAGTGAGCAAACTGAAGTTTTACCTTGAAGTGTTGTTTCTCCTCATAGGGCCTAACATTAACTTGAGGGTTTTGTTTCATTGACTATATTAATGGTTCAATGATCTGTTACGTAGATAACAATTACGGCATGACTCTTAAAGGCCTTCTGAGTTTTCACTTGCATATTGCAGTTGAAATGCTGGAGTGTGATGGACCTCTAATTTAAGGTCTAACTAATATGAAATAATCAAAATTATTGATGTATTATCCATTCTAGACAAATAAACGACGCTACCTCTTTTTATATTGAATGCACTTGCAGCTTGAAAGGATAAACCAGCTTTTCACTCAGATAATTGAAGTCGGGCAATATAAATTATTAGGAACACCTTTACCCATACTTATTCATTGGATTATCGGATCAGCCAATCGTGTGGCAGCAGTGAAATGCATAAAATCATGCAGATACGGGTCTGGAGATTCAGTACATTTTCACATCAACCATCAGAATGGGGAAAAATCTGATCGCAGTGATTTCGACCATGGCAGGATTGTTGGTGCCAGATGGGCTGGTTTGAGTATTTCTGTAACTGCTGATCTCCTGGGATATTCACACACAACAGTCTCTAGAGCAGGGGATGGCAACCTATGGCATGTGTGCCAGCATTGGCACGCAGAGGTGTAATCACTAGCACACCAGCAATGGTGAGAAGAGTAGTCTATATTATCTATATAAATTCTGAACCTGCATTCCAATCTACATATTGATGCCATCCTTCCTCATGATCACGAGCTAAATGGGAGGCTAAGCAAAAAGTTAAAATGTGACGAGACTGCAGTATAACTAACAGACTCGTGCAGCGCGTGCAAACCATTTGTGCATCACGAGCCGGCAGCACTTCACTTTCGGTTAATCGCGTGAGTAAATGTGCCCGCTTTGCTTCGGTCAGACTGCGCGGATGACAGCCTACATTCTGTTTCATTTGTTTCTATTTGCTTTCAGAACACATGATGTAGTAGGCCTAAGGAAAACACCACTATTAATCCTTGAGATTTCCAACCCAGCATACAGGTACACCCTCCTTAAACCATGATCACTGTCAAAATTACATTAAACAATTAAAAGAGACAACATAAACCCACATCGTGGCGTTCAAAAAATATGTTCAAGTCTATTCAAAATATTAAATAAACCTGGAAATAAAGATTTACAATTTCGCAGGTGCAATTCACCGAAAAGGCTTAAATAGTTGATCAGCTTGTGATGAATGAATGGCTTGCACGTGCCGCACAAGTCTCATCAGACTTTAATTGTGTTTAGACTCCCATTCAGCTGATGAAAACACACTGTGTGATCATGAGGAAGGATATGCCAAGATGTAGATTGAAATGCAGGTGCAAAAAACCTCTTAAAAATAAAATAGCCTGCTCCTCTCTTGCTGTTGCTTGCGTAGTGATTACATCAGAATCAGAATCAGCTTTATTGCCAAGTATGCTTACACATACGAGGAATTTGTCTTGGTGACAGGAGCTTCCAGTGTACAACAATACAAACAATACCAAAAACAGCAGCAAGACATAGGTAATTAAAACAAAAAAGAATAAAAAATAAATAATTATACGTACATACACTCACCTCCATACATACCACATACACACACGTAGTGCAAATCTAATACAATCTGTTATATAAAGAACAAAAATACAGTATATTATGTACAGAGCAATGTAAGTAATGGCAGAAGTGGATATGTTGGATAATATAAATAGACTTAAACTGTGTATTGAACATAATTATTGCTCAATGGGGCAATTTAATTGTTCATTAGATGGATAGCCTGAGAGAAAAAACTGTTCCTGTGCCTGACGGTTCTGGTGTTCAGAGCTCTGAAGCGCCGGCCAGAAGGCAACAGTTTAAAAAGGTATTGACCACAGTGTTCCTATTGAAGTGCTCAGTGAGTGTACCTCTAAATTCAAAACTTTATCAAAATTCGAGTGTAACATCACTTGGATTAAGTTTGCACAATACTGGGTTTCATCGAACAATAAATTCAGATATCCTTTTTTGGACGACCAACATGGGGTTTAGACCCTCTTTATATTTGGTGTCTTTAACAACTATGTACAAACATTAAAATGCATGGAATACAATGTACTTATTGTGTATCTACGTGTTGCTCTGCAAAATTCACATTTGCTGCTACTAAGGTTAAGGTAAAGATAGGGTTAGGTTAGGGTTTAGATTAGGGTAAGGGTTTAGGGTAAGAATTGGGTTAGGGTTAGGCTTAGGGGACAGATGTAATTAAATGAAGGTACTTTAAATTTAAGTACAATGCAACAACACATATATACATAGTAAGTACTTTGCATTCTGTGGTGTAGAAGTACAATGTTACATTTTCCCCCAATATTAATACCATGATCAATGGAAACAAGTAAATTCTTCACACTATAAACTGAAACCTAATTTAAAGTCGGTCCTGAGTTTCTAAATGCCAGATACAGATTGCAATATCTAGAGAGCAAGGTGGCTGATATAGCAATACAATCTAATAATAGCAGGTTGTACACTAATAGGTTGTAGAATAAATTCCTGAATTGAAAGGAAACACTTGTTTACTTCACAATGTTTACTCAAAATTCACAGAAAATGTGCATCTATTGACATTGTTGTTGGTAATCTCCAAATATTGTCTGATTACAATGAAAAACAAATACATTGGATGAAAAATTATAAAAGGGCAGAACAAGTGGCTCATTTAGTGAACAGTAAGTGCAGTTAATTTTTCCTACCACTGGATGTCAGGAGTATCATTTGAGATGGGTGAAAGGGCCAAACATGGGTCAAAGGTTATAAGAGTAAATATATAATGTTGGAGATTTTTGGTCAGCTTTAGGACTAGGACCAATCTAGAGTCTGAACATTCAATTTAGTTAATTGTTCCATTTACATTTATGCATTTGGCAGACGCTTTTATCCAAAGCGACTTACAGTGCACTTATTACAGGGACAATCCCCCTGGAGCAACCTGGAGTTAAGTGCCTTGCTCAAGGGCCCAACAGTGGCATCTTGGTGGTGCTGGGGCTTGAACCCCTGACCTTCTGGTCAGTAACCCTGAGCCTCAACCACTGAGCCACCACTGTTCCATTTATTGAAAAGTAGACAAAGACTTATTTAAAAAGTGTAGTAATTGCAACAAAAGTAAAGGTCAGATTTATGTACAAATGTTTTTTAATACAATTTTTAAATTGAGGATTTTAAATCTATCATCAATCTATCAATCATTCGATAATCCGATTCATCAATCTATCTATCTATCATCTATCCATATTTAGGCATCTTTACCCTAATAAGCAACAGTTTAACTGACAAAAAATATCAAGTCAACAGTGTTCCCAGCAGGTATATAGACTGTCTAAAATGAACACATCATTTTTAAATTAGAAAGCAATTTTATAACACCTGTGACAGGAATCATAATTATATGGGCCTTTTGATCTATTTGCTGGGCCAGGCCAACATGTATTGTCAGTTAATTTCCTCCTCTCTGTTCCTGCCTCCCGGTAGCATTGCTGACCTTTCCCTTTCTGACATCAGCAGTTGTATTTGTGCGTGTGTTTAGTCACATGCTTCTGTGTATAAAGAACTACACTGAAAGGCTTTTGTAGCTTTAGGCTGAACACCTCAGACCCTCAAGAGCTTTCTACAAAGATAAAAATACAAACTCTACCATAACTAAGGCAAGACAAAAACATTTGTTTCTGTGAGAATAATAGCACAGTTAAATCCAGTAAATATGAAGCTTTTGAAAAAACTAGTATAAACAAGCACAAAAAATTAGCCTATTTTATTTGTCTTTTATTTGAAAACATTTTACAGAGAATTTCTCAAACCAGTTAAGTGGACATTTACATGTGTCTAAAATTTTGTTGTAGAGTTTTTCTAACTATGTAGTGCAAAGCACCTCTTGTTTATTGCTAAGGATGTCTGTTAAGAATGTTTAATTCAGCAATTTTAATCAGAACACATTTGAATCTCAAAATGCTACATAGGAGATAAAAAAGCAGAAATTTGGGGGTAAATCTCCCATTCTCTCTATGTATCCCTTTCTTTTAAAGAATTCAACCAATAAAACTTCAAGATACAATGACAACACACACCAACGACATACAGGTTAGTAGCCACATAGTATGTGGAACTAAAAGTATGCACTCTGGTGGCAAAAGATGAATCAGTTGCTTTTACATCATAGGATGTGACATTCCAAGTGGCTTCATTTGACAGGCGAGCTGCTGGTGAAACATTCAATAATAACTGTTGACTTTCCTTGAAATGAATCTATCTTTCTGACAGATGAGAGAGAAGGAGACCGGTGCTTCAGCAGGGAGTGTGAGTTCATATTTAGCTAAGGAAATCTAGTACGATAAATCTAAAAATAAGTTTGCATTTTACAAAATACTCAATAGGAATAAAAATGTTCTTTGTTATTCCGGAAAACAAACTTCAAATCACTCTTTTGGCTCAGCCTCAGTCTTGGATGTCTCAGTTTCCTATAAAGAGAAAAAGGCACAAGAAAGGAAGAAATAAAAAATATGATTCCTTAATGCATAGGACATTTTTCTAAGCTGATACTGTTAAGTCCGACAGGCAGAACCAAAGCCACACGGTTAGTACGAGGAAATCAACATACATACAGAACATACTATCTTGATCAAAACCTACCTCAAGTAGGAAATCAAAACCCATTATTACCTGGGTGCATTAATATTCAACGTTTACTTCTCAAATTAAAGAAAAGATCAATTTAAACTTAAATTCCTTCTGGACTTTAAGCTGAAGTGTGTAATTTTTACAATGTTAAAATACTTTCCAAGTTTAATAACATACTGTAAGCCATTAGTAGGTCGATTTCCCAAAAAGTGCAAACACTAGCATTTTGGCGCATTCAAAACCTTGTTCTGTTTGTTTGAGCATCCCGACCAGCCCAACATGAGTTTGAGGTGGGACTATGTATTTGACTGGCTAATGACAAGACTCTGGAGTGCTCTGGAAACGTTTAGAAAAAATATTTATTTGAAATGCCGTTTGGTGACACTAACGGCATTGAAAAAACACACTTCATCTTAAAATCTTAAAAACACAATTGTGATCCATAATTTCAGAGTTCAGTGTCCTTTGCATTATGCTTTTGGGTAACCTTGGGTTTCCAATAAGAGAAAAGATAGTTAATTCTGCATTTGTAAAGCTGTTTATAAAATACACAGAGATGGTCAAATAAATCTACAGCAGTAGGCACACACAAACACACACTGCACTCTTCAAACTATCGTACCCTTTACTCTAACTGTCTCACACTTCCCTCGGATGGACAGGAAGGAGGGGGCGGAACTTCTCCATGATGATACACTGACAGATGAGCGTGAGACACAGATCTATGTGTGTGTTTGTGTGTGTGCGTGTGAGTGATGGTTCATGCACATGCAGGTGTTGAGAAATCATGGGGAGGGATATAGGACAAGGTAATTAGATATTGATCACTAAAATGTAATTAATGTGGCCACATAATTTTGACTAGCAAAGAATTGCAATGTTACATTTTTCCTTTTATCATAAGACAAAAAGTAAGTAGAAAAAAGACAGATTATATAATTAAGATGGACATAAACTGATAGATGTATGTCTACTCCGTGTAACTGACCATTTTCTACAGGTCATGATTAAGTAAAAAGTTGCATCCCAGATGTGTTTAACTTTCTTCTGCTCAACACAAATAAAGATTTTTAGAGGAATATTTTAGCTCTGTTGGTTCATACAATTCAAGTGAATGGTGACCATAACATCTGAAACTCGAAAAAGCACATAAAGCTAGCATAAACTTAATCCATACAACTCCAGTGTTTTAATATATGTCTTTAGAAGTGATATGATAAGTGTTGGTGAGAAATAGATCAACATTTAAGTCCTTTTTTAATATCAGTCTCCACTTTCAGGTTCTTCTTCTTCTGCTTTGGTCATCCACATTCTTAGTGCATATCTAAGCGTGGAGGAGAATTTTCAGAAAAAAGGACTTAAAAAGTTTCAATGTAGATTTAATCACTGGAGTCATCTGAATTACTTTTATGCTGCCTTAATTTAATTTTTGTAGCTTTAAAGTTTTGGTCACCATTGAAATACTGAAATATTCTTCCTTTGTGTTAAGCAGAAAAAAGAATGTCATGCATATCTGGGATGCATGAGGGTGAGTAAATGATTAGAAAATATTCTTTTTTGGGTAAACTGTCCCTTTAAGTTTATATTTTAACCAGTGTTGGGTTTAACCTGATTATAAATGAATTACTTACTATAACACATTACATTTTAATTATTGTAATCAGATTATAGTTACTGACTTTCAATTAAGTTAATAACTTTTAAGTATACAACCTGTGTTACACATATTTCTAAAATAATATTTTTTAATGTAGAATACATTTAAAACAAGAATTATTTACAGTCTATATGTTGGTCTGTTGGTGTTTCTGTGACATGTGAAGGGCATGTCCCCTGAATGTGTCATTGTAAAGGAGAAATATGTGGTGCTAAGTGTATGACTTGCGTACTGCAATTAACAAGGAGGAAATATAATGTAAATATTATTGGGAATTTGTTGAGCGGAAAAATAAAACTTGTTTTAGAAAGTAACTTAAAAGTAATTAGTAATGTGGTTACTTTCTTCTATGGAGTAAGGTCAGTAATCAGATTACAATTTAAGATAATTAATTTGAGTTTTTGTAGTTTTTAATTGTAGTTTTTGAAACAACACTGATTATAACATACTGTATTTTTCAAAAATCAAAACTGCTGTTGTTAAAGATAGCCCATCAGTACTTTCTACTAATGCCACCAATTCCCACACAGTTTTTTCAGAGCCTTGTAGAATGCACTTTACCACAACATGACTGTAACTAGGTCATTCTTTCCGAACCCACATCTCTGCTCTTTTACTCTTGCTCATGCAAAATGTCTATGAAAATATTAGCGATGTAATGGATGTATATTCAAGTAATCTCAGAGCATTTCTGGAGGTATGAGCTTCATTTAGCTGCTTGATATTAGATATTAAGCAGCCAATGATAAGCTGATTGTAGACACACTACTCACTGTATGTATATTTTATTCTTTTGGAGATACTATTGTGAGCATGCCTTATAACGGCTCTTAAACACAGCTGCATTAGCAACCTAACAGGATTACCCCACCTCGTCTGGCTTGGTCTCTCCATTCGCGGTGAGCGCAGACCCTTTCTCCTCTTTCTTTCCTTTGGCTCCGCCCTTCTTCTCCTTTACTACTTTATCATTGGATGGCTTCTGTGCAGAAAACACAAATAGGATCACTTGGGCTAATACTTGTTAAATAATTCTGCACTGAACCAATTGAACTGCTCCAAAACACATTGGCCAGCACCATATTATACTAGTTCTCTGAATTGCTACTGCAAAAGTTTTATGCGTTCTAAAGAATACACAAACACCACCAACTGTACAGAAAGGACTCGATGCAAAGCACATGCAAAAAACATGTTAAAAATGTTCTCTGTGGTTGATGTCATATAGAAAGTAGTAGAAATTATGAAAGAGAGAGCTGTTACCTTGGCAGCTGGCTTTTTGGGTTTTGGTTCAGGTTTAGGAGGAGCTGGCTTCTGAACATTGCAAGAAGACAACAGGATGAAAGAAGTTACAAATAATGTCAGGCTCTCACAACAAACAATGCAAAGTCCACAAATGGTAAATTGCATGTTGCCCATGGTATGGACGTGTTGGCCTAGATTTTCAAAAGGAAAGAACATAACGATGGGGAAGAGAGAAGTTCTTTTAACAACAATTATGGCTTCAAATATTAAAAGAACTTTTGAGGACACACAACTGGACAATTTCAATTAAATTTATAATCAAACACATAAACTTAACACATGTGTTCTCAAACTGTTTCACTGAATAATGCATATACAGTACAGGTGTATCGTTCAGGATACCTAGAGGACATCTGATAGCAAAACATTGCCCATACTCTTGAAACTGGTTTCCTCCACTTCAAAACAATTCTAGGTAATACAAAAGTAAAAAGAAATATGCCACCTGGCTAAAATAAAAAATGCAAATGACACCAAGGCATATATAAAGAGAGCAAAGGCACACTTACTGAAGAAAGACGCTCTGATCTGCGAGTGCCCTACCAGGGAGAAAAAAATTGAGAGGGTGTAGAAAGTTAATAAAACCACTTAAATGTGTGGTATTTAATTCAGTGTTTGGAACAAGGCTTGTACTATGTTAGCTAATTTTATTGAATTCTAAATAAGTATAAAGTTTATTGCTACCTGTTATTGTAGCCTAGTTAACTATTAACATCATAAAATAAATGTATTCAATTGTTCAACCATTTATTTTTCCTATATTCGTAAATAAATTGAATAAGAAAAATGTGAGAATGTTAAAAGAGGTTTACCTCCTGCTTTGTAACTTTAGTGGCATCTTTAGCCTCAGCTCCCTCAGGTGACTGTATAGACACAACATACATTGGACAATTTTACATATGGACATTTATTTACACAAATAATTTGAATGTTTTATGTGTGACTGATATAGATTGAAAAATAAAAGCCTGAAATGTGACTGACAAAAAAACCCCTCTGTGAACATAAGCCAAAGCCTACTACAAGGAAACAGGACCTTTAGATGGGTGATGCCATATAAATTGATATACATCTATCTGAGAATGACACAAAGATAATGACAAATTATAGATTAAAATACAACGTTCATTATAAAGTAACCATTAGCTTGTAAAACTTCCTCTTTATAATCAAAGATACACTACTTTCTTGGCCCACATTTGACTGTTACATTATAGGCCTATGGTGTTTATATTAACAGAATAAATAAAATATTGCTCTGTTTTTATTATATACAGGGCACAATTTAACATGCAAAATATAATGAAACATTTCAACTCTCAAATAAATCAGCTGTCATAAAATTCTATATATCTGTAGTACATGTGTGAATCATAAAAACTTTTGAATTTATAATTTTATTTTTTTGCTCATTCGCAATCATTTCATTCACTTCATTTGAATGATCCCGATATTGATTCGATTAAAAAATAACAAATAATAATAATAAAATGTATCCCTTTTTCTCCCAATTTATAATGCCTAGTTCCCACTACTTAGTAGGTCCTCGTGGTGGCACGGTTACTTGCCTCAATATGGGTGAAGGAGGTCAAGTCTCAGTTGCCTCCGCTTCTGTGACCGTCAATCTGCGCATTTTATCACGTGGCTCATTGTGCGTGACACCGTGGAGACTCCCAACATGTTGAGGCTAATGAAACTCTCCACGATCCACGTGCAACTTACCTCACGCCCCATTGAGAGCGAGAACCACTAATTGTGACCACGAGGAGGTTATCCCATGTGACTCTACCCACCCTAGCAACTGGGCCAATTCGTTGCAAGATTACAATTTCAATCTGAGTGGCGGAAGATGAATCTCAGTTGCCTCCGCATCTGAGACCATCAATCTGCGCATCTTATCACGTAGCTTGTTGAGCATGTTACCGCTGAAACCTAGCACTTGTGAATGCTTCACTATTCTCCGCAGCATCCACGCAGAACTCACAATGCGCCCCACCGAGAGCGAGAACCACATTATAGTGACCACGAGGAGGTTAGCCCAACATGACTCTACCCACCCTAGCAACTGGGCCAATTCGTTGCTTAGGAATTGCCTGACTGGAATCACTCAGCACACCCTGGATTTGAACTTGCGACTCCAGGCTACTGGGTAGTCTTTACTTGCTGATCTACCCAGGCCCCCCATCTGGAATGTTATTAATTTTTGACTCTGTGTCTATTCCCACCATAATAAAAAAATCTATAAAATATTTGTTTTTGACATTCTATACATCGATTTTAAAAACTATTGGCCAATTAATCCGTTATCTGACTTTAACACCATCTTAGTTATTGGTATCATGCAAAATCCACTATAATAATAAATAATAATAAATTGATCAATTGTCACACATTATACATACATTTCTGCATATACATGGTGAAATTATTTATTTTTCACATATCCCAGCTAAGCTGGGGTCAGAGTGCAGGGTCACTATTGGTCGACCTCTAGTTTGGACCCTGTTGTTAATATTTTTTAATTCAAATTTTCGTAATGTACCAAGTTAAAAGGGTCCCTGTATAACTTACAGAATTAGTTTAGATAATGTATTTATATATATATGAAGTAAAACTGACATTACAATTAAAATATACCTGAAATGAAACCGAATCTTATTGCATCGCAATCCGAATCGAATCAAATCTTAAAACCTGTATACCCAGTCCTTCTGCTTGCAGTAAATAAAGTGACACTCCCCCTAGTGAAGCTTAGACTTCAGTGCACCGCCCAAGAGCTCATCTGGCGGAGAGAACAGGACTCTCATAATTTGTACGTTTTGATTACAAGAACTAAAAAAAGTTTAGATGCCCAGTTTAGTCAAAGCCACCCTAATGGTTTTGGATGGTGAATAGAGCTTGGTATATTGTGTCTCGTTAGAGATAGACCATCATTTGACCAGTTTAACATGTATTTATTTTTTAAAACCGTGTTTCAGTTCTATTTTTTTGGCTGCAACCGTCTTTCTTTTTATGAAGTTGGGAGTTCAACAGTCTTCTGCATTGTCTCACCTTCACAATCCCACTGTGCTAGATAGAGTTAAATGTGACTGACAAACCGGTCTTCTACATACGGGTCTGCTGCTCTGCAATGGGGGTGGAGGAAGAGCCAGTCGGTTTAAACATGGCTCTAAAAAAATAATGGGGACCTCTATCGATCGACGAAAGAGAGCTAATTAAAAGACGAGCATCTGAAAATGGACGTCACTGAAAATCAGACGCAATTATACACGCATTTAAGAGCAGAGCGCTCGGTTTTGATTCTAGCCGAGAGCTGCAGAAGCATCACCGCAAACTGACATTCAGCACAAGTGCGCACGAAGTGGCGACTTTTTCGCGAACATCGTGTCACTAACCCGCCAACTATCATGGAGGATCGAATAGAAAGATGTTCGAATCGAAGCCTTTTGCAGGATTTCATAATAACGGCGGATAAAGGATAGAACGCAGCGCGACTATGACGATTTAAAAACTTAAAGACTGATTCTCGTCTTACCTGCTCGACGCTACGTACGTACTCATCGTTGATAAGCGAGCAGCTATCTATTAAAAATGCTTTTAAAAAATCAAAGATAGATGAGAATAACAACGTGTAAACTAGCTTACCTTCCTCTTGGGCATTTTTTCAATTTTTCTTTTCGTTTGTGTTTATTAAATTAGAAAGCCAAGTATGGACCTGTAAGGTGGGGAAGAGAGTTTAACTACCACCGAATACAGGATCAATATCTAAAACACCTCTGGTAATAACATGTTAATAATATGCAGACCTCAAATTCTACCCTCGTCTTTGACCATTGGTCAATCCGCTGCACACTTACTCGTCACTCCGCTTGTGATTAGTTTGCAGCTCCAATATGTTAATATGACGCGCTCAAGCATTGGTTCGAATTTTGGAAGGCTTTTCAGCACCTCAACCTCATTGGTTACGCGCTTTCTGTATGCAAATGAGAGCGCAGTGTATTGGACGGGCTTAAAGATCCACGTGAGAGGCGGGGTATGACAGAGTGATGACAAACCAATCCACGCCTGACACCACACGCTCGGCTGTATGGGAAACCTATGCTTAGTTTGTACTGCCATTTTGGCCTAAAAAAAAAAAATAAAAAAAACCTCGAAAAGAAAAATGGTTTGCAGCTATGTGCAAAATAAACCAATAAATAAAGTAATAATGCAACATTGTCAAAACAACTATGCTTTTGTATGATTATCAAATAACAGATCCCTAAATATTAGGGCATACATGTTGCTAAAAATATATTAAACTAGAACATTAGATTCTGAAGTTGCAATATGATATAACTTAAATGTGTTCATGTGTGAGTCATGTGATTTCAAGGCAAAATGCACAAAAACCATTCGACCACAAGCTCACAATAGCATCCCTCCACAATGGCCACATCTCTGCCATGACCATACAATGGATGACCTTCTATAGTAACTTCACAATGGTTAACATTCTACCATGCTTCACAACACACATGTACTGTATCTCTGGAACCTTGTTGCCACTCAAGAGCAGACAATCAGAGATTTCCTGTTAATGTGAGAGGGTGTTTATGCAACCTGTGTCAATTTCTGGGCCAAACACAGCTATGGATCTGATTCTGGAGATCATTCCACATACAGTAAAATGTCAAAAAGCGACTGTTTTATGAACACATGGCCTTGTATGTTCCAGTGCTTATGATGTTTTTGACATCTCTCTTTAAAAAGCCCATGGAATGATAAAACAAGGACACAAAAAAAAAACATACAAACTGTATTAAAATGATGAATGATGATCGCTTATATTCTACCATACAATACACAGTCAGATAATATAAATACATATAAACCAAACAAAATATGCAACACAATCAAACTCAAGTCATCATTATATCACAAATAATTACATTTAAAATAAATTAAATTTGCTGTCACAATGAAACCATTGAGTATTACAGTTGTGGTGCACAGTAAAACAGTGCTTTCTAACTTTTAATGTCCTTCATGAACTCTTAATATATCAAGAGTGTCTTACAATTCACAGTGAGAATTCTGGGTCAGTTTAAAAAGCTAAAAACTCACCTACATTAAACGAGTTAAAAGTTAAAAATGAAACGTGTTCAACCTATTAAATGAAAAAATTTTTTTTTTTAGTAAATGTGGCCCTGAAATTAAAACTTTGGAAGTACTTTGGAACAGTTTAAAAAATATTAAATCATTTTTTTAATGTGTTTTTTGTTATATGCAAAACTCTGTAAATTAAAGGGATAGTTCACCCTCAAAAATACATAATTTACTCACCGTTATGTCATCCCAAATGTGTTTAACTTTCTTCTTCTGAACTCAAATAAAGATTTTTAGAAGAATATCTCAGCTCTGTATGTCCGTACAATGCAAGTGAATAGTGACAAGTCCTTTAAAGCTCCAAAAATAAACAAAAGGCAGCATAAAAGTAAACCACAAGACTCCAGTGATTAAATCTGTTTTCAAAAGTGATATGAAAGGTATGGGTGAGAAACAGATCAATATCTTGACAAAATCTTCTTCTTTTTTTTTTTTTACTATAAATCACCACTTTCACATTCTGAAAGTGAATGAGAAAGTGGAGATTTATAGTAAAAAAGGATTGAAATATTGATCTGTTTCTCACCCAAAGTGATTGCATCGCTTCAGAAGACATATAATAAAACAGTGGGGTTATATGGATTATGTTTATGTTGGCTTTATGTTATTATTGGAGCTTCAAAAGGTCTTGTCCCCATTTACTTGCATTGAAAGGACCTACATAGCTGAGATATTCTACTCAGCTTTTGTGTTCAGCAGAAGAAATAAAAGTCATACCCATCTGGGATGGTGTGAAATTAAGTAAAATTTGAGAGAATATTTATTTTTGGGTGAACTATCCTTTTAAGTCTTGGCTTTAATTCCATTTGTAATTCCCCTGATACAAGGTCACAATGAGCAACAATATCAAGCACATTGCTACTAAAATTTTAAACAAGAGGTCTCTTAGTATTTCAGTTGACTGAACTGTCTCATACCCCTGAGACACCGTATTAATACAGACCAAACACTACAATAGCATAAACCTAGTAAACTATATTTACCAATTGCACATGTCAAACTAAATTACTTTGAGAACACCTGATAAAAACCACACTGTGTTTTTTTTACATTCATGAGCCTGAGCTTTAAAAACATTCAAAATATCCAAATAAAATGTCTTATTTCTTCAAATTGATTGCATCAAAAAATTAAATTACACACTACGTATGTTGAGCATTCTATTTTTCTCTGTTATTTACTTTATATTTGAATGAAAATGTGATCACAGTGTACATAAACATAAACACATAAAAAAAGACTGTCTCTGGCACATTATTTAATCTAAAAATTATAAACTGTATCTCAGACACCCTCCTTTGTCACATGAACTAATTGACACTGACATTCATCATTGTATGTAAGATGTGAAGGAGAATGAAGTAAAAAAAAGTGCTGTGTGGAAGGACAGGTTCATGCAGCCTAAACCTGAGTCAGCCAAGCCACAGAGTGGTTTTCTGAGAGGACAGAGTTTTACCACAGTTATATCAGTACTGAATGTGCAGATTTTCCTCTCACAGACAAAGACATAAACGGAAACTTACATATGATGATCAGACAATGCACACCACCCTCTATCTATACTTAAGAGTTATTTTAGTAAATGTTTCTAAAGAAAATCCAAAAAACAATATTAACTATAATTTCTTTCCATGTGGTATTCAAAAAATATATATATATATATATATATATATATATATATATATATATATATATATATATATAGAATAACTAAGCTTTTTATCAGGAATACTTTCGCACCATTCTGTGTAAACTAGAGTGACTGTTGGGCATGAAAATCCCAGGAGATCAGCAGTAACAGAAATACTCAAACCAGTCCGTCTGGCACCAACAAACATTCCACAGTTGAAATCACTGAGAACACATTTGTCCCCATTTTGATGGTTGATGTGAACGTTAACTGAAGCTCCTGACCCCCATCTGCATGATTTTATGCATTGCACTACTACCACATGATTGGCTGATTAGATAATCGCATGAATAAGTAGATGTACAGGTGTTCCTAATAAAGTGAATGTATATACCATATATATACACACCGATCAGCCACAACATTAAAACCACCTGCCTAATATTGTGTAGGTCCCCCTCGCGTACCCAAAACACAACCAACCGGCATCTCAGAAAAGCATTCTGAGATGCTATACTATTCGAGTGATTATCTGAGTCACTGTAGACTTTGTCAGTTCGAATCAATTTGGCCATTTTCTGTTGACCTCTCTCATCAACAAGGCATTTCCATCTGCAGAACTGCCACTTAAATGGATGTTTTTTGTTTTTGGGACCATTCGGGGTAAATTCTAGAGACAGTTGTGTGTGAAAATTCCAGGAGATCAGCAGTTACAGAAATACTCAAACCAGCCCATCTGGCACAAACAATCATCAATGTGATTATGTAATCAGCCAATCGTGTGGCAGCAGTGGAGTGCATAAAATCATGCATTTACGAGTCAGGAGCTTCAGTTAATGTTCACATCATCCATCAGAATGGGGAAAAATTCTGGGCAGTTGGACATGCCTTGTTGATGAGAGAGGTCAACAGAAAATGGCCAGGCTGGATCAAGCTGACAGAAAGGCTCTTTTAACTCCATGATAACCACTCTATATAATTGCAGTGAGCAGAATAGCATCTCAGAATCCACAACATGTCGAAACACAAGACGGATGGGCTACAACAGCAGAAGACCACGACAGGCCCTTTATTAGGACCATAGTGTTCCTAATAAAGTGCTCAATAAGTGTATGAGATAATCCAGGCAAAAGAAAAACTGCACATATTGACCTTGTTGGTCATATTTTTGTTTTGGTGTGATGGAATGGAAGGAATATTCCAAATTTGTATCGCCACATGGAGTTCAAGAGGATAAAACCCTTTAGGCATCCTAGGTAAACCTCTGATTTTTCACTGAGGTAAAAATTTGTTTAAAAGATATGCCCATGTCCTGTCATATGTTTACTTTGATAGTTTTTTTTTTTTATGACTTTGATTTGAAACACTTATTAATGAGAGTCAGATGTATGACTTCAGATTTGAGTCATGGAGCATCATACACTGCAAAAATTTCCTCTACAGTCACCTCTACAATATCTAAAAAACATTTCATATACAACTAGATGTAAGCATAAATTAAGTGTCAGACATTGGTGTCTGTACCCATCATTTACTCAAAGATATTTTGTAAAATCTGTCAACACCAACTGGCCCAAAATGTGCTGATTGGAGCCGATGAGTAAAAAAATAAGCCTGATTGTAAATTGGTGCCAAAATCGTTGTTAAAGTTGGGTAGTGTAATCCAGTCTTAAACCATGTTGTGGCTTATATCAGTGTTACTGGAGCTTGGCGAGTGTACATTTTGGACACTGCAGACAGGCATGAAAAATGCTTTTCCTTTGTATACCTAACTAAAAAATAATAAAAAAAAAAAGAGTGAAAGATTAGACAATCGTCCTCTATGATTTCATCCAGAGCGTTAAAGGTAAAAATAAAAATAGAGGCATGGTAGCAAACTAACCATTTTTTAATCAGAGATAACTTCATAAGGGAGCACAAAACCAAGTATCAGGGGTTTTTAGATGTTCTCCTCCTGTATTAGAGAAACTGCTTCTCCCATGTACAATGTTTATACAGGCATCATATTCAGAGTGTGACTTCCTCTATGTCATCATCAAATGATGTAATGGCCCTAACTGCTGGTCGGCTCTCAGAGACATGGAGAGTGCTTCTATTTTTGGGGAGAGAATCGAGGTTTAGGCCAGTTGGTGTGTCAGTGTCCCTGCTGTGTCCACTCACTGGTCCTGATGAGAGCTGGGCAGTAAGAGGGGGGCTTAGGATCTCCATCTTGCTGGGTAGGTCAGAAGGAGGTGAAGTGGAAGTGGACCCGAAAAGCTGCTGTATGAGGTTGGATTTCCTCTCTTTCACAATACCATCCAGATCCATCCCTCCATCCAGTTCTCGTGGAGGCTGTGGGTTTGAGTTCTGAGTTGCATTCCGTGAGCTCAAACCTCCCCGGGGAGCGGACTTACCAAAAGATGGGGCATAGCTGCCAAAAGCAAGATCAAGATTCTCGCTAGGTTGCTGTGCTCGGAGACCAGCCCCCCTTCTCCCACTTCCAAATGTGTTTAGGTTCTCATCTGGGTCTGCGAATTTAAAAATAGCGCTTTGGTTTCGCTGCTCAGACAACCGTGGTGGAGAGCGAACACTTCCCGCCTCGTCTGAGAAGAAGTCAGAATCATGGCCTTGAGTCTGCATGTCAATCTCTCGCATCTTTTCCAATATCTGCTCTTTGCGTTGATGTTCCTCTTCAGAACGCTCTTGATTGGCCGCTTGGATCTCCTGATTTCTTGATTTAAGTTCTTCCTCTTCCAGTTCACGCTGCTTCCTAATCTCTTCCTCCTTCTGAGATATAGATAGGCCGATCCTCCAATCCTCTTCCGCTCTGTGTATACCTATTGCAAAAGTAATAGAAAGAGCTAAGCATTTCAACTAATACATGAAATATTTGACAATCATCTTCCCTTTAGTTCATTTATTGAAGCTTCTGTGTTCAGCAATTCTACCTGTACTTCTCCAATCCTTTTACTATATATAATTAAAGGTTAAAGCATTATTAGACCAAATAAAATGTTCCTACCATTTCTGTGTTCGTTTGAGTTCTTCTCATTTAAGTTGAGCTGTTGATCTAGTCTTTGCCTCTCCCTGTCTTTCAATAGCTCCATTTCTCTTTCTCTGTCTTGCAGTATCTCTTTTGTTTTCTCCTTCTCTTTTGTCTGTCCCACTGCTGATTCCCTCTCTCTTTCTTTCTCCCTCTCTCTCCAAAGATCTTGTATCTTCCAGTCCTTTGCTTCTCTCTGTTTCTGCTTTCTGTCTTGCTGACCCTGCTGATATTTTATAGAAAGGGAAAGAGAAGAAAAATGATTGACAAAAAGGAGAGAACAAGAAGAACATAAATCAAATACAAAACAACAGAAAGGCGCAGAGAAAGAAATAATACAATTATACAAATATAACAAAGTTTGCTCACTGAAATGTTGCACATGCATTTAAATGTTGTCCATCTTGTCATTCACACTTATTATAAAACCTCTACTCATTTATAAATCATTATTACACAGCTGCGAGGAATACTCTATTCTGATTGGTGGATTGCAGAATTCTGTGGTTAAATATTACACAGCTGTACTTTACATGGCTCATGTAGCATCTTGTTGTCTCTTTCTTCTCACATTTATTTCTTCTACACATTCTTCATGTACATTTTTTTAATTATTTGGTAAGAAGCCATGCAACCATGATAATATACAGTCAGTCCGTTATTATCACAAATTAAACATCTTAATACAAGATCCTGATCACCCTGTCTAGCTTTAATGTTTTTGCGATAATGACATACTGACTGCCTTATACGTTACTTACAAAACATAGTAAATAAATCTGTTCAGCTGCACTCAAAACCTGATCTTTAAGACCCATGGACCCTCATCCAGTAAAAATAAACTTACCCTAATGAGCAAAAGCAATCCATCAACAAATTAATAATTGAAATTATTAAAGAATCAAATGAAAGGAGATGACTGACTCTGAAACATGAAGACAATTTATTCGTGAGGAAAATATGCAGCATTTAAATGTATACATTGGGCTACTTTAAGACATAAACTGCAACTGTGTGATTTCATAAGCTTAAGTACTTGTGTTTAATACATAAACCAGTGTACTGTTTTATAAAATGCATTGGTCTTAAAATAAAAATGTACCTACACACAGTTATCTCAAGATTTTATTAAATAAATTGTACGTGCCTTCAGAGTGAGGTAATCATCAGTTTGGTCATCAGGTGGGAGCTCACTGGTAAGAGATGGATGAGGCAAGGGGAAATCCAGTGATGACATCCTCTCCTCAGTCTGTACAGCTATAGTACTGGTTGTGATAGAGCCTTCGAAAAATAAAAATACAAAACACTGAAAGTATTTTATTTGCACAGACATGTAAAACTGCATGCATATACAGTGGGTTAAAAAAGTCTGGGATCACATTGAAAATCCAGGACTTCCCTCCCAATTTAAATCGGTTTTTGGGACCATTCGGGGTAAATTCTAGAGACTGTTGTGTGTGAAAATTCCAGGAGATCAGCAGTTACAGAAATACTCAAACCAGCCCATCTGGCACCAATAATCATGCCATGACGAAATCACTGAGATCACATTTTTTCCCCAGCTCCTGACCTGCATCAGCCTGATTTTATGAATTCCACTGCTGCCACATGATTGGCTGATTACATAATCACATGAATAAGTAGGTGTACATGTGATCCTAAAAAGTGCTTGGTAACTGATATATATATATAAATTATTATGGAAAACTAAGAAGAAATATTTATGATTTTACACTATTTATAGCTGACTACACGTAAAATTGTGGCATTGACCAAATTAACTTATTTGTACAAATGTCAGATTTCTTAGCTTACATTGAAGCACACAAGATATTCTTTGAAACATTATCAAATTATGCTGCATTAACATTTTTGCAGAAACTTATGGTGTCCATGTCAGCTCAAGTATTTGCTGCCATTAAAGCAAAACATTTTTTTTATTTTTTTTTATTCTACTTTTCTCTGAAATTGTTATGCTTGTTATAACATTTGTAATTTGTAATTTTGTTTTGAAGGTGCTGTAAGAAAATGTATGCAGAAAATGTTCCATCTCCCTGAAAGATATTAATTAAATAAGTGTCCTGGTTTCTGTGCCAGTACTAGACTAAACAGCAAATAGAAATGTGGCCATATTCTTTGATAAGCAAATCAGAAGACTTTGATGTGTTTCTGCCTATCAATCATTTGTCATGTTCTCATGGTGTATTTAGATGAACTGGATCATTCAATTTCAATGTCATATTCAGATTTCTAACAATTGTCAGCTGAGGGCGCTATTTTGCTACTGTCGAGTTTCACAACTGTCTACTTTAACAGCTCAATCTTGTGGAAGGCCCAGAATGGCTAAAATCGTTCACAGCACCTTTAAAAAATGAAAAGAAAAAAAAAAAAAAATTTAAAAAATGCTAAATAGATTTTTGGTACATTATACAAACATTAGAAATACAACCCAACATATGTTACAATATAATTTAATGCAAACTTCTATGTCCATATAAAACCAAATACTTGAGTTCTCCTAAAACACTATTTTTCAAACATGCCCACTGTTTTGTATTTGTTGTGTGAATATTTAAGTGAAGTACCAAACCCATAACTGCTGAAACATCTTTACTTGAACTACTGTAATTGCCATTGAAAACATAGGGTTAAAGTCCCCACTGAAGCACATGGGAATATATCACCACAGGAAGATGTTTGTTATGGAGTCATTATCTAACTGCTAGTAGTAATTATGGACTTAATGTTTAAGTATCGAAGAGGGCCCTGGGAGCAAGGTACATTGGCACAGATGTGTTTTGGGACTTCAACCTACAGTATCAACAAAGACTGGTTTACCTTTCCTCTTGCTGCCATTATATACTTCTTTCTTAGAAGCTTTCCCCATCCTGTTAGAGTAGATGTTCCTAGCATCCAGCTCCCTTTCTTTATCCTGAAAACATATTCAACAAATTGAAAACTGAGCAATGGTTCTGATTAACTGGATGACATTAACACCCAAAACTGCATATGGCTCGTGTTGTAACTTATCTATTGTGTGTTTTATTACCTTTAGTTTAGTGCAAAGTCTCTCCACTTCCTCCTGTAGTGCTTTAACTTCCAGTTGGGTATCATGAGTTCTTCTCATCTCATTAGCTAGCTGCCTCTGAAAGCTCCCGCTACTCAACTCCATGTTCTTTTCCAATTCCTGAGGACACAAGATCAGTCAAAAAGACACATAAACATATCTTATAACCTTTTTTATTTTGGAATAAAGCACTTTAATGTCAAAATATCATTACAGTTAATCATTGCACCTAAAAAAGAAGTTACTTCTTCTAGTAACAGTTGTTAAAAGTGAAGTGTGAAGTCCATTTGTTGATGCTATTGGCACAGAAATTACCTTTAAGCAATTTACTAAAACATTTTTAATTGAAGTATGTCTGGTGTGTCTACACAAGTATCCATGCAAATGTGTTTTTTGTGTGTCTACCTTCACTTTGCGTTCACTCTCTTGCAATTTTGCTTGTGTGTGCATCAGTTTGCGTGAGAGCTCCTCCCTTTCTCCAAGATTCTGGACGTCTGCGAGTCGCTGCAGTTTCTGCAGCTGGCTGCGACAGCGCTGGAGCTGGGCATCCGTCTCCCTTAGGCTGCTCTCAGCTGTACGCTGGTTCTCCTGACTGCGTCGTAGCCTCTCGCGCAGAACATGAGTCTCATTGTTGTGGCTAGACAGCAGCTGTGAAATCTCACTCTCTGAGTCATTGTAGCAATGCAGTGCTTTCTCCTGCCGCAGCTGCAGCTGCCGCAATAAACGGTTCTCACGTTGCAGCTCATCCGCATGTAAACGTAGCTCAGACAGTCCATTCTTTAGCTCGTTGATCTTAAGCAGACGTGCAGACAGCATGCGCTTAGTGACCTTGTCGACCTCTTTAGATGGAGCATCTTTACTCAAGCTATGAGATTTTATGCCTCCTGACCGCTGCTGAGGATGTAGGGAGTGGGGAGGGGGACGCCGCGTTACGGTGACACCTTTACGAACACCTGAAAAGAACAGAAAATTTTAATAGTGATAGACATATATATTGTCCAGGGCTGCGTTTCCCCAAAGCATTCTAATCTTAAGTTGATAGCAAAGATAATTTGCACCAATGGAATCTATAATCTACTTAGGCTTGCAATGCAAAGAGTTGTCAATTGTAAATGGCTGTTTGCAGAGTGTCTTGATTTCATGTGAACATTTTTACATGAGTGGTGCCAATAGTCACATGACCAGAGTTGTTTAATTCCACTGTGATCTCTAAAGATTATGTCTCTGTCAAAACTCCATTAAGGAAGCAAATGAAACCGGTCATGATACTTTTACATCTACCAGATTTTTTTGTAGAATAATGTTTCAGAATAATGTTTAAAGGGTCTTTTATTGGTTTACATTTACATATATGCATTTGACAGACGCTTTTATCCAAAGTGACTTACAGTGCACTTATTACAGGGACAATCCCCCTGGAGCAACCAGGCACTAAGCCTTACTCAAGGACACAATGGTGGTGTCCGTGGGGATCAAACCAGCGACCTTCTGATTACCAGTTATGTGCTTTAGCCCACTACGCCACCACCACTCCTTTTTTATTAATTGTTCAGCCTCATATAAATCATGCTCACAGGACAAGTAAACATGTAAATGTTCATAATTATGACTAGTGGGAAGAGACCCATTTATATATAGGCGACTGATTGACTACCATTATAAAATTGCAGATTTTAAAGTATTATTTCAATTAATAAAACAAATGTAAAAATAAACAAATATGCAGTTATTATTGGTTTGTCATTCCCTTTTCACCCACAATTCCATGATAGTAAAAAACATTTTTTTTTGCTATTTTCTATTGGGTCCTTTTGAGCTACTGAGCAAAGAAAAACGTTTTCTGTATTTTCCTACCAGTTACAATTGTGACCAAGAATAAATCTCATGCTTTCACTACCTTTTCATTTAAATTTTTTATTTTTTTTAAAGGCATACAGTTTCTTTAATTGAGCTATCCAAGGAGGAAAATACATGTGCCCACTCAGCTGGGAAAGAAATTGGGATTAAAGAGGTGAATAATGCCCATTTTGAATATTTTCAAATGTATTTATTTTTTGTGAATTTTGAGTACTTGTGTAAAGGACATAAGTTGCTGAACATTTATTTATTTAGTTATTTTATCATATACTCTCACCAAGCACTTTATTAGGAACACCTATACACTTAATTATTTGTGCAGTTATCTAATCAGCCAATTGTGTGGCAGCAGTGTAATGCATAAAATCAAGCAGATAGGGGTCAGGAGCTTCAGTTAATGTTCACATAAACCACTAGAATGTGATCACAGTGATTTCAACCATGGCATGATTGTTGGTGCCAGATGGGCTGCTTGAGTATTTCTGAAACTGCTGATCTCCTGGGATTTTTACACAGTCTTGGAAAGAAATGCCTTGTTGATGAGAGAGGTCAGCAGAGAATGGCCAGACTGGTTCCAGCTGGCATAAAGGCTACAGTACCTAAGATAACCACTCTGTACAATTGTAGTGAGCAGAATAGCATCTCAGAATACACAATGCATCGAACCTTGAGATGGCTGGGCTACAACAGCAGAGAGCTAGAACCACCGAGAGCTAGAACCACATTATAACGATCACAAAGAGGGTTAACCCAATGTGCAACCGGACCAACTGGTTGCTTCGGAAGCCTGACTGGACTCACTCCACACACCATGTATTCGAACTTGCGATTCCAGGTGTGGTAGTCAGAGTCTTTACTTGCTGAGCTACCCAGGCCAAGTTAAATCCGTATTAAAGACTAATAATAATTTTTACAATTGATATAATATATAATTATTTTTTGCTTTGCCAAAATAACAATTTGATTTTTCTTAATGTTAATAATGGGAATTGTGGGGAAAATGTGCTTAAAATTCACAATGAAAAAGAAACAGCTATGATTACAAAAAAAGGCTTCAATGTCTTTAAGCAAAAATAATGCATTTTATTTATTTTGAATTTGGGGTGAAATATGATCCAGATATGTATGTTCATGAAAATGTACTGCCTGCCATCCGCTAGATCCTGCGGTCTTCATCTTACCAATCAGTGTCAAGAAATGTTATTGAACTTAACTAATAACATACAATCACCACAGGATTAAAATGCTAATGGTCTTGACCATTTAACATTAACCAACTGTGGGTTAGAGAAGGTGATGCATACAAATTATTCAACCTTCTGGCTTGTTGATGAATTTTTTTAGATTATGAGGACTTGCCATTTTAAGTATGATATAACAGAGAAAAGGAAATATAAGCAAAAGACTTGAATAATCTTCATGAATAATAATAATAGGGTGTTTTTGTTATTTGGGTTATGCCTATACATTGTGGTCTAAACATCTGAGACTAAAAAAAATTTAAATGAAGACAATTAATGACATAAAATTAAGAATAAATATTTAACATTCTGCACTATGTCTAGTTAACTCCTTTTGCACAAAGGGTCAGGTTCCTTTGCTTCCATTGAAGCACAGAAGATGCTCTTTGGAACATTCTCAAATCATGCTGTGATATATTTGATCATCTGGTTTGCTTGTGGAGTCTATGCCAGTTCGAGTGCATGCTGTCATTAAAGCAGAAAAGGTACAAACCTAATACCAAGAAATTCCACATTTTTTAAAAATTTTACTTTTCACTAAAATTTTTATGCTGATAATATAATTTGTAATAAACAAACCATATTAAATCATATAAATTCATATGAAAAACATTTTCACATGTGTACATTCGAACCCCACTCTATGTTTTTGTGTTTAATGTGTGTACCTGCTCGAAGTAAGGGGCTGCTGGACACCTTTCTAGATCTCCCTCGTTGCTGTGCTGATGGAGACTCTGACTGTGGCGACAGAGACTGATCAGAGTGCGAGACGTTTTCATAATCATCGGAGAAGAAAGTGGCACTACTGTGCTCTCCATCTGAACAACGATCACGGTCTGGGTCTCTGACTGGATGTTGTGATTTACTTTGTGCTCGATCCCCAGCCGAGCTCTCTATGTCTTTACGATATTTCTCCTTTTTCCCAGATTGGAGAGACAATTCAGAGACCTTGCCATTGCTACGATGGGATAATCGTCTGTGCTCTGATTCCTGATTATCTTCATTTGAGTCCATGTCTTTCCAAAGTCTACAAAGATGGAAACAAAATGCTTTACATTAGGTTGAGTCTGGACTGAATATGCCACTGACACAGGAGCTTGACTCTCAATTAATAAGCAGCACACATATACACAAACACAGAAATCAGAATAAGCCACTCTGTTTGCAAATTAGTGCTTTCAAAGCAGGGTGGTTGAGATGCAATAGTGGGAAGTAACACAATTAGAATACGTAATATTGTTGAGCGTATGCAAGCATGAGAGTCTAAGAGTGTGGTTGGTGCTGCTAAGGAGCCTTGAGTGAATCGTGACAAAAAACTAAAAGACCGTAATCACACACTCACGCTGCCTGAGAGGATATCTAAGCCATCATAGTTGTTGCATTCATTTACTACAGTTACGTCATGTGCCATTTAATTTTTAAAATAATATGAGGTTTGGTATACAGTTTCCAGCCAGACACACTAACAAATACTGCTAATTTTTTCAGCCATTACTTGGACATAATTAAGCAAATATGAAAAATAAAAACAATTAAGATGTCTTAATTTAGAATAAGATGATGTCTTATGGTGCAAGCTAAAAATCACACTGAAGTGTACTTGACAAACACTTTCTTACCAAATTCAACTTAGAAGAAAAGACATTCTGTATGTATATTGTGTTTGTAAAGATCAGTAGCTCACTGTAAACACTAATGAGTTAGCAGAACTCAAACAATTCAAGGAAATCAGTTACATCAGTTTTTTTTAAGTTAATAAATTCCCAAGTTTAATTAATAGAACTTTCCAGATTCTAAAAATTTTGTAATACATGTGCATGTTAATTACTCTCAAATTACCGTTATTGAGTAAGTGATGGCACTTAACTTTTAATTAATCTTTTTGGCTAAACTTGAAATTAACAAGTAATGTCAGTTTAAATACTTCAATAAGAGAACCTTACTAGCTAGTATAGTGAATGCTAGCATACTGAAAGCATCCTAATTGTTAACACTATGTTTTGATAACTGTCCTCAACCTAAGCTCAAGTTCCACTATTCACCATGATGGTAATCCCCCCCCCCCCCGCGTCCCAAACGTAACAGAAACTTCTAAATAACACAACTTAACATTAAACAATAATAAGTCTCCCCTTTACACTCATCTTGCACAAATACATAATATATAACACTTAATTTTAACATTTACTCTCCCTGTCGAGTGCCATGCAAAGCATGAATGAATTTGAGCATTAGAGTTTACAATGTTCATGAAGCGCATAAGTTCCTGAACCTCTCTTTGTTACTGCTCTGTCACCATGGAGATTTAGGGGAGACAGCCCCTTTTTAAGCTGCCAATAATATCATTCACTCCTTAATGATATGCTAAACACATTCAATTACTGCCTCACACTCCACCTCACTTGTTATTCTCAAATGTTTATCATCCATTGAGATGTTTCAAACGGTTTTCACCGAATAAGTATTGTGACCCAAAACATATGCAGGCCTGCTTAAAATGTTAATGTACAGATTTGCAATAAGCAAGCCCTGATCATTTAGTCCTGAATGAATTGATAATCTGTATTACTTGGTAAAATCATTTATACAAGTCATGACAGACTGCATATTAAACCTGTATGTTTAGAACTGTTAAGACCACATGTTGTGAGATCTCCGCTAACATGTTAGCAAACAGGAGAGAAAAAAACTGGGTCATTCCTACAATTTGTTGACTTTTCGACTTTGCTTCATTTTTCAAAAGTTTCATACTTTTATAGGTACCTTTATGTTTCTTCATTAAAGGAACATGTAAAAGATTTTATAAATTATACAGGTTAAGCTAAATATACTTAACAAATGTAGATGTCCATTGGGTTATGTGGAAAGAGTCAGGGTAGAAAATAACTGGGTGGACATTCAGTGGGTAAAATTAGCAACTACTTGTTTGTAAACTTATAAAATATATTGACCTTTAAAATTAATACCCCCCCTTTTCATAACAGGGTGGGCATGTTATTCTTGACAAATGGCTAACATTACAAAATAAAGAAAAAAAACACAAATAAAATAGAAGGGTTACGTTCCAAAATCACTTCAAATAACTCCAACTTTAGCCACTTTTCCAACGTTGGGCTGAATGTTTCTGAGCACTGTGAGGAACGGTTCCGGTGGCATTTCCACTTGAGCATGGCACAATTACAAACCATTCACTGCACAGATTTCTCGGCTTGGTTAGCTTACAGTGATTAAAAATGCTCAACCATGCAGGTGAAATTAAGAATGTTCCAATGCCAAGATAACTCTTATTTTTAGGTAGCTGGTAAAGATCGCTATGGTGAAATTTAGGGATGTGCCATGGTGGTCAACTAATAGACTAATCATCCAAAACCTAAGCCGATTTTGGATTCAACTCATAACATAAATATTAAAGATCAGACTCATCGGTAAATAACAGTCGGTAAAACCCTCTAAGTTTCATCTCTTTAATGATTTAGATTTAGTACTATGTGCTGCTGTTACAGAAATCAAAGTGCCGAATCAACAACATATTACAAGATGATAACAGTTAGACTTTATATCCTCTGCTGTGAGTATTGTTACCGTATTTGTGAGGTGTTGTGGAGAGAGTACAGTTTTTCCTCAGTCCCTTTGGCACAATTCTTGAATTATAATAATTTTTCCCAAAACAAAATTCAGAGTTCAAATCTCTGAACAGTTAGTTTTTTTGTTAACACCAGATTTGAATTTCTTATCCATTTAAGCAAATTGCACAGTTCTGGACTTTTGAATGCACAGCAAGGATCGCCCTGAAGCATACTGGCTACATTGCAGTCATTCTGCATTCAGGATGTGCATAAGTCATTTTGTGCCACTGTATTGGAGCTTTCTTATTACTTTTCTTACTTTAATAGTTTTTTGTAATTTGTTGTATAATATGTAGGCTATATGTAGTTATTTAGCCTATTTATTCGACTCGCGTTTATCGTCGAAGGCATGAGCGTAACACCGAGGCGGGATCGAGGTGGAGGGTGCATCAAGGTGTGTCACAACATCATAGGACTGAGCTTGTTGTCATTGCAGGCAATCTCAACGCTGTGGGGATATATAGTCTGCGTAGGGAGTGTTTTTTCAATCCTCGATATCTCATAAGAGATTTTTTCACTGTTCAACAACTTGTTTAGATTATGGTACAGCTGTTGTTTTACAACATGACAATGCCACCAGCCATGCTGCTCTTTCTGTGCATGATTTCCTGCAAGACAGGAATATCAGTGTTCTGTCATGGCCAGCTAAGAGCCCGGATCTCAATCCTATTGAACACGTCAGGGACCTGTTGGATCGGATGGTGAGGGCTAGGGCAAAAGAGTGCAGTAACATCTCTCAGCAAGAACTGGCAAATCTGGTGCAGTCCATGAGGAGATGCACTGCAGTACTTTATGCAGCTGGAAGCCACACCAGATACTGACTGTTACTTTCGTAACTGCATTTCACTGGCTCTGTACCTGTACTCTGCACAATGACAATAAAGTTGAATCTAATCTAATCTAATCTAATCTAACGTAATAATAATGTGCTCCTCATATTAAAATCTCCTCCGCTGTACATAAATGCCATGGGGTGAATTATTTGTATTTGTATAATAACATGCAGAGGTAAAACATACTTGGAAGTACGCAAAAGCGAAATTAAAGAGAATCTGGAGCGCTTTAAAAATGTCGCGCTTAGTACACGGAACCAAACGGAGCATATTTTTTGCTCTGACTGAGCACGAGATGTGGAGCACAGAACCGCTCTGAATACACTGTAATAATGCGTATACACAATACAGACAGGACAGACCAGCGTACATAGACTTTGAAGCGAACAGCTTAATTGATCTATAAATTTAATTAAATCGTCGTAGCCCTTTGCGGTTAAATACAGTGTTATACCGCGATTTTTATTTAATTAATTGTGTGTTTTTTTTATATGAATATATACTGTATTAATGGCTTTTAAGTACGCTACAATAATAAAACAAACAAAAACATGTGAATACGCATGAGCCTTCAAACATCCACTACGTCACTAAAATCCAATACGCATATGATTAGATCCAAAACGTCATCGCGCTACAGTCTGCAGCGAGGAGTGCTTGAACTGCCCGCCAGTTTTGTTGATAATCCCAAACAATGGAGTCAAACCAGGGTAAAATATTTCATGTGATGCCACAAAAATGACAATATTCAAACATATTATATATACATATACAAAAAAAATATAATACTTACATTAATGAAGCCATTATCATTACAATCGTCCAATATGACAACACAAAGCTTTATGAGGGCAGAACTAAAACAGTTATCAGATTTGTAAAACTACAGGTGTTTAAAAACAACAGGAACCTTCATGAACATGTCTTATTTTTAAAACAAATATTTTCAGTCAACATGTATAAACGTCAACATATGAACTGCTTCATGTATCTATATTTACCATGGCGTCGTGTATTGTAAACACAGCTCTTTGTATCAAGAAAACTTACTACCTGTTACTTAGTGTTCTCTCGAGAGAACAAAAACAAATAAATCCATAGCAAACGTGAGTGAAAATATTTTACGAAGTACTTACCAGTGTTTTGTCCTTTTAAGTGTCCATACCTTTTTGTCAGTTTTTCAGTAGAAATATAATATGCCTCGATTAACGGCTCACAAACTCGCTAGCCGGCTACATGACGAGCTAGCAGGAATTATATCGTGCAACTAGGACAACACAAAACACCCAACCGTAGAGACGACGCAAAAGGTTCTCTAGTTCAGTAAAAGAGATGCAGAGTGCGGTTTTTGTTTTGATGTCTCCCTTTGATAAAGCGACATCTGAGGTCAATTATGGCGGAGATTGTGGTTTTTGTAGAGGGATATGTGCTTTTTCTGAAGAAGTAGATGAAATCTATGAATCTACGCCTAGCCTTCTGCTACCGGTGTCATAGTGACGCTTCACCATGGCAACGTGCGCCGCCCCTGTCGGTTGAGCACGGCAGATGTTACACTGTAGCGGGAACTATGTTAAAAATAGAGCAAAACCTTTCAGAGAGATGTGGGGAAAATTAAATAAAAAATGAAAGTCTAGAGTCATACTGACCTTTTATATTATTGTGAAATAAGAAATAAAGACACCTAAGGAGCAGATATATTTCATTCCCAGCAAATATTTGTAAAATATTAATAAAAAGGTTTTCGAGCGACGTAGGCAGGTTAGCTTCATTACATTTATCTATGATTGGGAAGGTTAATGTTATTAAAATGAATTGTATTCCAAAATTCAACTACCTGGCTGCTACATTCTCTCACTATAGATGTCCCCCTATCTTATTTCAAGCAATTTGATAGCATAGCAAAGTCCTTCATTTGGAATGGTATGAGTCCCAGGTTAAATTTCAATACGTTTCATAGCCCAATTGACAAAGGTGCCATTGCAAAGCCTCTCTATCAAACAAATCGAACAAGTTAATTTACACCATGTTATTTTACATTTGCACTCGGTATGGACAAAAGTGTCCAGAGTGTTTAATTCAGACATTTATTTAAATGTTGCCTCGAGCATATGGCTGAACTGAAAACGATGTATTAATAAGTCCCCTTTCTGCTGGTCAGACTGGATTGTGAGGGGGGTTACTACACTCGGTGACCATATGAGAGTGGAGTGTTGAGATCCTTTGAAAATTTGGTTCAACCTTTTGTGGTTCCCAGATCTCAGTTCTTTAGGTATTCACAGCTGCGCCATCTGCTCTGTACTATGTTTGGGAGTAGTTACACCCAAAGCGGCAGATACTATGGGAGTGGTGATTACTGCTTTTGGAAAAGTTCATGAGGCATCAGTGTATAACTCCATGCTCATTCAGAGTCTGGAGGATGGAGCTTTAACTTCTATCAACAGATTATGGGAGAAAGATTTAAACTTGGTATTGGAGGAGGGAGTGTGGGCTAGGATTAAAAAAAAAAAAAAGTCAAGTCTGTATCTAGAGATGCAAGGGTGCATCTTGTTCAATTCAAGATATTACATAGATTCTATTGGATCCCCTCTAGATAGTATAGGCTTGGTCTTAAAGACACATCCAGCTGCTGGTGATGCCAGTCAGAGGATGGAGACACGGAGGCGGACCATGTTTTTTTGTGGTGTGTTGAGATCCAGGAATTTTGATTGAAAGTTCAGAGTTTTGTGTGTGACGTGTTTGGCACTCGGGTTTCGTTTTGCCCAAGACTCTGTGATTTGGCCTATGGGGCAGTCATCGATATAGGGGATAAACACTTAAAAAATTGGGTTCTGACCAGTGTTATGACAGACAGACATGATTTAAGCGGTTGAAAGACGTCCGGAGTGCCCTAATTTCGGGAGTGGTGTGCGGAAATGGGGAGGGTGGCAGCTTTCCAGGAGGTGTCATGTAGAAAGCTGGGGATCTGGGATTCATTTGATGGGAAATGGGGCAGTTATTTGGGGGACTCTCAGTGAGGGGCTGTGGAGAGAGAGGCGTAGTTTTGGATGTGTATGATTATTATATTTTTTTTGTTTGTGTGTGTGTGTGTGTGTGTGTGTGTGTGTGTGTGTGTACTAATGTGTTACCACGGAGATGTTCATTGGGGGTCGGGGTGGGGTTGGTGATTGGGGAGAGGGAGGGGTAGTAGTGGGAGTTAAATGTTGATTCATTGTGCATACATTTGTTTTTCTTTGTCATCTTTATGAATCAATAAAAAATTTAAAATAATCAAAAAATAATTCAATGTTAGTTTATGCACATAAAGGTTTGTGGTCATCAGGATTTATTATATTATATGATAGATAGATAGACAGACAGACAGATAGACAGACAGACAGTAACCTTGATTTTTGGCAGGAACATTATAGCACAAATGCTGTTGATTGAGCTTAACTTGCATTGAACCCAGAATATTCCATTAATGCTTCAATGTCAGATTTTTCATCACAGTGTGTTTTAACAGGGGTTTTCAAACTGGGGACGGGGACCAGCAGGGAAAATATTTAGAGATAGAAAAAAAGATTTTACAATATCCATTTTTAGGGCTATCAAAGTTATCATTAAGATGTTAATTATCTAGGATTAATGCAATCAAAATGACGTATTTACTGAATTTAAATTACTATAACTGTTTCCTTCTGCTTTCAAAGACTGGTTGGAATTCAATTGTTTTATTATTTGATTCCATTGACAGACATAATTTTTTTAATATTTAAATCTTTTCTCCCCACAGAGTGACATTTTTTTTCGGCTGGCACCAAATGTATTCGCGTCGGGGAAGGTGTTCTTTCCCAGGAGGGAAAGACTCCACAGAGACCACATCCTGCCCTGAGGTTAGGTTAACATGTGGCAAATAAGTCACATGGGCTTACCAGCCACACGTGGAAGAGGCGCCGCGGTAGGTCCTACCCGGAGGGGAGGAGCTCTATAAAAACAGAGGGAGCTCTGCCCAAGGGAGAAGTGGATTTACCAACAGGGAAACCGTACTGTGGAAAACACATCATAAGGGGTTACCACAGGTAACCAGCACATGTGGAGCACCTACCCCAGTACAGGGCATCCTAGCACACATACTGGGCCCGGCTACGGATTCCTCCACCAACTTCGCCAGCTACAGGGCTAGGGAGAAAAGACATCCAGGGTCCACCATCTCGTGAACTCGCATGGGGGGGAAAAGGGCGTTAGTTTCCCTCTAGGAGAGGAAAGGCGCTGTATGCAAGTGGTACACCCGGCCAGCTGCCCTGCATACTTACCTGTTCATACCTGACAACACATGGGACGACCCGGAGATTCCATGCACAAGGTCTGTGCAAGCAGGCTCACTGGGGAACGCATTCTTGCGCAGCCCCCAGCCCACCTGTGCGCCAGCGCATCTGAGCTGTGGGGAGCCTCAGTCACAGAATAGCAGAGCGGGCAGTGTGATGATTCCCGGGAAGCAAACAGGTCTACCTATGCTTCGCCAAATTGACTCAAGATCAGCTGGACCACCTGGGGGTGGAGTTTCCATTCTACCCTGAGCGTCACTTGACGTGACAGCGTATCCGCTGTAAGGTTGAGGTCGCCCAGGATGTGAGTAGCCAGCAGCGACCTCAGTCAACTCCAGAGGAGGTGAATGGAACGGCAGTGGAACTCTGAAGAAAAAATCTGAATGAGTGGTTGTGAGCCAGCTCTTTTTATACCCGAATGTCTGGGGGATTGGCATGCAAATTCCACTCGCCAATTCCCATTTGTCTTTTCTCAAAGATCAGATGTGGTTGGGGCTCCCAAGAGCGACCCCTAGTGTCAACACATGGACACAACGTTGAGTGAGTGACAGAGAGGGAAATACATTTAGTTTTATTATTCTATTATCAAAATAGCCTGGTGTCTTGTATGCATTTGCAAGGAGGCATTAATCGTATTTTGTCTGTTTATTGAAGAGCCACAGGGAACAACTGCACTCAGCTTGTTTACATCAGTATTCACACCCTTACTCTCTTGTATTACTCCAACCTGTAGTACTCCGTGAGTCCCCTTAGTGGGCTGGATATAACACCATAACTAAGATAGGTAATTTACAATAACCTGACACCTGGCTATACGACATTGACATACATAGTAACAAAAATCCCCACTGTGAAATGGGTGAAATCAGTATGCTTGAGGAGGATTTACATTGCCTTTCAAGGTTGGGACATATGATAATCCACCACGATGGATTTATAATAACCAAAAGACAGTCTTCGTTTTTGTTGGTGACGAAAACTACATTTCCCATGATTCATGTCTTAAGCTGTAGCCAGAGCATAACGTTCGCTTTGAGTTTCTCGCGCTCCCGATTGAGTAAAGTGCACTGATGGAGCGCGAGCGGCTTTATAGAACACTGGGAGCGCGCACTCACTTTAATTTCAGAGGGTGAAGTTGACGTCACCGCTGTTCCAAATTAATTCTGTAGAACGACAGAGCGCAACATTTCCCTGCCTTTTGCCGTTCTCGAGAGGGCAAGTGAGGATTAGGATGGTCATCAGAGTGTATATCGCCTCCTCGTCCGGGTCTATCGCGGTGAGTAAAGAGCTACATGTTGATAACGCACAGGGAGTTGCTCGCTGTAAAACTGGAGACTGTCTGCAAGGAATGACACCTTGACAGGTTTCTGTCAATATTTATTCTGTGACCATATTGAAGTATGACATGTAATTATATATAATCTACTCAACTATTCTATTTAATATTTGTTTACATCATTTTGAGTTTGTTTAGGCTACAGTGAGACAATTAACATGTAGGGTATCTTAAATTACGTACCACATAGGCTATATTTATAAGTAGCTATAACTTGGTTATATGCATTGCATTTATTACATTAATATTAGTGCACAATACTGCTGCAATGACAAATATAAAAATAAAAGAAATATCTGAATAGTTCTGACTATAATGCATCTAAAATGCATTTCGTTACGTAACTAAAGTCACTCAGAACAAAAGAAGAAGAAATAAAGCTCAGTCTAAATGTTCATCATTTTGTTAAATACTTTTTAAATATGTCAAATGGTTGTTGTAGTCGCGAGATAATCCAAAGCTGTTGTTCACCTCAGCGCACTGCAAACAGTCATAAAGCTTAGAGGTTGGACAAAGTGCATGTTTACAGTACAAACAAACCCACTGCCAACTCCAACGCCACAATCTCGGGCGTACAGACCTGTGCAATTTTAATCACTCCGTTTACAGGATCTGGGGGAAGCAAGAGAAATGTCCTGATCCATTTAGAGCAGAGATGTTGCAGGGATAATATTTCAGCCTTTTAACGGGCTGGTCCAGTGACATTGATTTTTAGATCTGTAAATGAGGAGATCAAAGGCTCTGAAGCATTTCACGTTGGACTGGCTCTGTACAGGGAGTGGAGGGAAGGAGGGGCAGTTTTGTTTCTTTCTGTCTGTGTTTCAGATTAAATAACTGTGTTTGGACAGTGACTCAATGTGCATTTGACAGTTATTATATGAAGATGAAACTATGATATGGTGTGTTTGGTTGGAGGAGCTTGAGCATTGTAATAGTAACACAATGAGGAAATGAACTAAACGAGTTGCACTGATTTCCGCTATCTCCTTATTTCTACAAAACCCAGACTTGTTTACCTAAAAAGGGCTATTTTTAATGGCATCATCTCATCACACACACATACAGTATACTCACTCGTTTGACTCTCCCTCCTTCTGTGTATGGCACACAAGCTGATCATTGAGAAAATGAAATGAGTCATTCTCCGTATGTATACAGTAAAAGAAGCACGTCTTCTAACACTTTACATGTTCTCTTCACTCAAACTCCATTAGTGTTAACGATTTACGCATTTCAATTTCACCAAAAAATTCCATCAAATTGAATTGAGTTATCTTGAATAAAATAACTTAATATTTGTAAGTTTTATTAAACTAAAGGGATAGTTAAAAAAAATTTAAATTCTCTCACCATTTACTCACCCTCATGCCATTCCAGATGTGTATGACTTTCTTTCTTCTGCTGAACACAAACAAAGATTTTTAGAAGAATATGTATCAGCTGTGTTTTCAATGCAAGTAAATGGTGGCCAGACCTTTGAAGGTTCAAAAATCACATAAAGACAGCATAAATGTACTCCAGTGTTTTAATATATGTCTTCTTTATTGAGAAACAGATCAAAATGTAAGTCCTTTTTTATTATAAATCTCCACTTTCCACTTTTGTGGAAGTTCATATTAAAACATGACTTGAATTTAAATCTGTTTCTTACCCACACCTGTCATATGCATTTAAATGACATTATGACTTTATGAACACTTAACAAATTGAACATTAACGTAAAGTGTGTTTGTTTTGTCAAGTGTGTTTTGAGTCAAGAGGATGTTTATATGATGTGAGTGATGGCTGAGGAATACCATTCTGTATTTATAGAGAGATCTTTGCTTAATGCAGTGCAGTATTCCAATGACAAATTAGATTTTAGGATTAAAGGAGTGTAATTTATACTCACCAGTCCAAATCCAGTGCTATATGTCAGTAATAACAGCTACACAAATATTTTCTCTGTAATTCACATTAGCTAATATAAGCGTTGGTCAGAATGGGATTATAAAGGTCTTATCCCTGACTAACCTTTTCCACTCATTACACTCATTCACCTCCCACTGTTGCACACTTACACATGCAAAGGACAGAGAGTGAGAGAGAGAGCTCACTGAGTGATTTTCAGTCAGCTATAGCTTAGTGGAGAGACAGGTTCATCAGTGATACGTCCACTGTTTCTCCACGTTAAGGAAGTGTGAATGATAAAACTGAATTCAGCTCATTGATTCAGAACCCATGACACACACACACACACACACACACACACACACACACACACACACACACACACACACACACACACACAACCTTCATGATCTTCATCTCCCTTTGATGACCAATTAAGATCCTTATTTATCTTTAATCTTATTTATTATCGAGCTTTTGTTTTGTTTGGATCAAGATATTGACAATATATTTTGAATCAAGAGAAAAACAAAATAATATATATATTTTTTACATATTGTAAAATTTTGTAAAATTCAACACGTTTCGCGTTGAATTTTACAAAATTTTACAATATGTAAAAAAAATATATATTATTTGTTTTTCATGACTGTTTTCACTAATCTGATGCATTTACGAGTGAAACAGAATATTCAATGGGAAATGTAGACTTTGTCCACGAGAAATTTATTTATTTGTGAAAAGTGCGCATGACACCAGAATTTAGCCAGGTACCTGGAGGGGAGGAGTTTAAAAAAAGAGGGCTTGGTGATGTCAGTCAGTGGAGCAAATTATTATTTGAAGGGTAACTAAACACCTGCTCAGAGTCTGACTCCACCCACTAGAAATATTTGAAAATGCAGGAAAAGTGGGCAGACCCCGGCGGGGATAGAGGGATCGAACCGAGTGCGGGGCTGAGCGGGGGGGGGGGGGGCTGGGCACCTGAGACTCGTAGTGAGGGATTAATTGACAGCTGCTGTCAGACTCTATGTTATTATTATTCCTCACACGGTCGCAAGACGACATGTACATGAATCTGGCGTGGTGAGCTGGAACCTGCTTACGTCAGCTGTCACCGCTTACATCACGAAGTACCGCAACAGCCAATAGGAAAATTCAACTGCAGTAGCCACCGTTCAACCTGAAGAGGGCAGCACTCAGATGTTTTTACACCATATATTGTAGAATTAAAACACTTTATACACAAATGTCAAAAAAATTACTTGAATCAATGACCAGTACTAATAAAGCCCCATGCTTACAGATCATTAACTAAAAAAAGTTGGTTTACGGTTTAGTTACCCTTTGATGAAAGATTGCGAAAACATACTTTTTTGTTCTGTAGAGTAACGTGCACCAAAGAATCATGCACAACCAGACTAGAAACGGACATCAGGAAAGTAAATACGATTTTGATTTCACGTTGACTTTAACCAACATAGTAGGACCGCCATTGTACGACTTGACTTATACGCAAAGGTAAGACTTTTAGACCAACCTATCCTAAACAATTTCCTCGTCTCATTTCATACCCCGATATTTTCTGTCTTCCATCATACACAAAAGTTATTTTCCTATTAAAATCATAGTTAGGTTTAGGTTTGGGTTATGGGTTAAGCTTAGGAAAAATTGTAACAGCATTGTTCATTGGTTCGTTTATCTTTCCACAAGTAAATATTTTATGGTTTTGTATGAGGCAACTAATGAGATCGGGTTGATTTAACTAACAGGTGTTGAGGCAGACATAGAGAAGTAGAGTTTTAAAATGACTCATATAGACAGAGTCTTCAGTCTTTTGTTTTAAGGATGAGACAATAGCTGCATTGTGCAACTTTACTGGGTCGACACAAGGCTAAGAGCAGCTATTGTCCTGCACACTGTTTATCAGTGCAGGAGTATTATAGGGAGCTTTTAAAAGGCACAGACAGAGCTTAATGTTTAATGGAAAACTATTCTAATTTAGACACAGATTCTCTTTCTTTCAGTATCTTAAGATCCTTGCACAATTCCTATAAAATTGAAGAATGAACATGTGTGATGTAATTCAGAACAAAATGTGGCCAAAACGAAGGTTTTTTTGCATTCGTTTAGGTGGTTCGTAACAGCTCACCAGGATGAACTTTCAGGAAAACGTATTTCCGCCTGCTAAACACCTTCTTACTCCCATTAGTCCAAGTAAGTGCTAGGTGTGACCTGGAGCTCCTCCTACTTTGAGGCCAGCAGCTAATTTCCTTTTAGTCAGTTAAGATCAGTCAACATGAACACACCGCCGTGCAGAGTTATTAACGAGCTGGTGCATACTCGCTTACATCTGTATGATCGTTCGCATAGAGACATTTTCCAAGACCATGTCCATGACCATTGTTTTTTTTTTAATTAGTCTTCAAAAGGAATCAAATCTATTCAAAAGCCGAAAGCAATTCACACATTTGCCCGAAGTAAGATATGCCTATATCATTCTTTTGTCTGCCCATTAACACTCTTTTATACACCAAATTTTGTAGTAGTGTCATCATAAATTACAATAACAGTGTAATCTGTGCATATTATGGCCGAGTATAGCATGAGCACATTAGTACTATGAATTCAGAATGTAAACAAGACAAACTACGAATTATGTTTTGTACTGCTTATACTTTAAATAATAATTGAGTGGTTAAAAATAGCATATTTTACTGATCTACTGATCAATACATCACTGTGTATAAATCTTTCTGCAGCAGTGCATTTCTTAATCCATGTGCACAGGTGTGTATATGTGTAATTACCATAGTGACTAAGTTCAACTGAACAGCTCAGCAAGTAGCACCCAGTAACACAGTCTGCAATGTCAGCAGTAAAAGAGAGACAGTAAGATAGGCAAGGTAATGTTAGGCAGGGGACTTTTTGTACTCCCATCTTTTCTCCTTCAAAATATGGACATGTCCAAATACACTCACTAAGGAAAAGTGCAAGCAAGCAGGGCTGGGTGATATGGCAAAAAAATTGAATCTTGATTTTTTTTATTAAACATGTGGATGATTCATGATACGATTTTTTCAACTTTTAAATGTACTCCAACATAATAAATAAATGTTCTTTATTTGAATGCAAGGCATCCTGGTTAGAGAAAGCCATGTTCTTTTCATTATAGGAAACAAAGGTGTGCAAGAAAAATTTATAAATGCACCACAGGGGGAAGTTGTCAACAGATTGTAAATGTAAAATAAATTAAAATCTAATAAACACAGATGTTCAGAAATAATATAATAAGAAAACTGCAAAATAATTCTTAGACAGTGTAGGTATTCATTTGATTTAAACCAAGTCTATCTAGAAAGCTATCTAGAAATCAAAATCAATAAATGATCAAGTTTATCTAAAAGTACTTATTGTATATCAAACAATTTGTGTGTATATTCATGAACCCTTGCAGCTAGAGATACGCTCTCTAATGGTTCATGCTGAGCAGCGCAGCCATATGAAATAATTGGTAATTTATCAAAGTTTGTAAAAACGATAATTTGCCAAATGTTGGCTATAGATGCAGTACACTTGAAACACGTCACAGAACAAAGCAATAATTAGCGATCTATCTGAATATCAAGGCAAAAGGAGCAGCTGATGTTTGATTCACCCATATATAGTCTATACCCAGGGCCGCAGCTAGTGGGGTGAAAGATGGTAACGATTCTAGGGGTCCAAAGGTCCAGGGGGGACCAAGAATATATTTTTTAAACCATTATTTTAATAGGTAATGGGCCCAGAGCAATATATAGTCAAGGGGCCCAGAATTCCTTTCTATGGCTCTGCCTATATCCATATGATTTTAAATGAAGTGCCCATAACTGTCACACAACTAATGCTTTTTTATGGGTAACATTTTTTTAAAAGGAGACCTTTATGTAAATTTTAAGGCCAATTATGGTCTTAAGCCGGTGTATACCTGCATGATGAACGAAGCTGAGCTACAATCACACTGTGAACAATCGTACTGGGAATATTACAGCTGTCTTTTATATCAGTATCCTTGTTGACGTTCATTTGGAACACCACACACATGCAGCTGAACAGATCAGGAGTGGCATTAAGACAAGCGCTATGAATTCTTTTTCTCTTCCTTATTCAGCTTTTGTTGGATTTACAATGTATCTACATTTGCAATATTTTTTGCAAAATATTGATTTCTCGATTTAATTTCTTTTTTAAATCGTGTCAAAATGCAAATTCAAATTAATCTGAAAAACCACCCAGCCCTAGTTACAAGTATGTATGTATTTTTGTGAGTCATGAAATTGCAAAAATATGTGGTATGAAACTAGACTTTAAGTGGTGCACTGACTTAAGAACTATCAGTCATGGACCCTGTTGAGGGATAATGTGTGTATATACCTTCAGCTAATGGATTACATATAGCTCATCCATTAGCGTAAGTGTTTGTTGTGTATATCTGGTGCTGACCTATAGATTTAAAGGTGTACATGCCTTTTTTATTGCTTATCTTAAAACTTGTTCTATTAGCTAGAATGCAAAAATGCACAGTAAAAAGCATTTTTAAATTTGAAAGGATCTGTACTTAAGGACATTTTATGGAACTGTTTGAAGCATCCAGAGGAAGCCACTCATGAGGAAGGCTTTTATATAAACTATGCTGTCTTTTTGGAAGAGGATTCTATTTTGCATGGAATTGTTGCTCTGGAAGGGACACATTGACTTTTTAAACACTACAAAAGCTGTCAGTGAGATGAGGGGTGGTGGGTAACAGAAGTAGGGAAGATAAGGACAAAAAGTTTATTTAACGTTTTTAAAGGGAAGGATTCAGAAACTAAAACAGGGCAACAGACAGGGACAAAATATTCAAAACAACTTTTGATCACATGTGTGGACTTGCATATTGACATGCATAAACACAAAGCCTGTGGTTGTTGTTTGAACCTTTACTGTGTGTTATGTTTGATGTCCTCTAAATGCATTCTCTGATATTCTGAAGTTTAGGAGAAATCCAGTATTTTGAAGATTTAAGGTGTGTCTAAGTCGCAGCTGTATGTTTTCCATTTACTTTCAAATAAATCCCTCTTTGTCGATCAATACTCTCCTCCCACATCTGGCTAATGGGAACCACAGAATTTAACTGAGTCCTGGCCATCTGTGTGCTCTTTGTATAGACATAAACAAATATGCACACATACACACACATATTTAAAGTTTGAATATTGAAATGTACTGGGCCATTTGAAAAGATTTCTGCTGAACTTTCAGGAAATCATACATTCCTACCTCACACAAAGTACCACGGCGATAATCACCATTGGGGGACCACCATAATAAACTGACACATACCCTGTGATATTTTTAGATTAGTAGTCAACAAATATGGGGTTTTCAATGACTGATTCTTAAGTTATTACCCCTAATCCTTAGTATGTGTATTACAGCCTGGCAAAGGATCAATACATTAATATATATATAATATACACTCAATGAGCACTTTATTAGGAACACACCTACTTATGCATGTCATTATCTAATCAGCCAATCGTGTGGCAGCAGTGCAATGCATAAAATCATGCAGATACGGGTCAGGAGATTCAGGTAATGTTCACATCAACCATTGAATTGGGAAAAATGTGATCTTAGTGATTTTGACCATGTCATGATTGTTGGTGCCAGACGGGGTGGTTTGATTATTTCTGTAACTACTGATCTGGGATATTCACACACAAGAGTCTCTGGAGTTTACTCGGAATGGTGCCAAAAAACTAAAACATCCAGTGAGCGGCAGTTCTGCAGAGAGAAATGCCTTGTTGATGAGAGGTCAACAGATTAGCCAGACTGGTTCGAGCTGACAGAAAGGCTACAGTAACTCAAATAACCACATATTTTTTCACTTATTGTTTTATTATAATTCTATATAACACATTCAAATGTAATGCTGATGACTGGGTACATGCAAATTGGCAAAAAAGTTTGAAAAACAAACATTAAAAGAAATGAAAGGATCATTTTAATTAAACATTTCTTAAATAGAGTTAAATCTTAGTTTACTTTAGTACTGTGTCAAGTAAATCGGTAGTTAGTCATGGGGACATAGATTGAACTGTTACATGAGAAGGACTCTACCACAACTTTCCAATTTTGAATTAATATTTACTCAAATACATTTTTATGCACATGCCCAAACACTCATAAACGCTCATACTCAAGTTAAATTTTTAGAATAGCCTTTATTATCTATCACATATAATTTATATAAAAGTTCAACTTAAAAGTTTAAAAATGTTTATATACTATAAGTTCCCCATGTTATTCCTCAGGTGAAGAAACATCAGCAGGCCATCGTGGGCTTTCTGGAGGCAAACAGGATCAAATTTGAGGAGGTTGACATCACCATGCTGGAGGATCAGAGGCTCTGGATGTACCGGAAAATTCCAGAGGAGAAACGACCTGAAAAGGGCAATCCTCTCCCCCCTCAGATCTTTAGTGGAGATGACTACTGCGGCGTGAGTCTGCCTCTCATGTGCAATAAATTGTTTTAGTTTGAAACTAGTCTATATGCTTAATAGGAGGGGGTTAGCCAGCCTCTGTCATTAAAAAATAATGATCTAATTCAAATACTAATTAGTAGCCTCTGATTAGAAGCAAATTTATAGTCAGACAGTCTCACAAATTCATCAATATACCACAGAGCTTAATTCATATAGTATTCATGGAGGTATCCACTGAAATAATGGTATTTTTTATGACTGAAAATTAATGATAAGCTAAAAGCTCTCTGTCTGGCCATTGAGTCTACATCAAGCTTGCTTAAATAGGATGGTTATTAAGAATCAATACACAAAACAAAAATCCATGGTGTTAGCTGTGCAGTCTTTGGTCATTTTTATTTGTTTCTGACCCTGTTGAGATTCAGTTTGACAGAAGTGAATAATTTATTCTTTACCCTCATGCAATCCCTGATGTGTATGAATTCTTTCTTCAGCAGAACACAAATGAAGAATTTTGGAAGAATATCTCAACTCTGTAGGTCCTTACAATGCAAGTAAATGGTAATCAGACCTTTGTAGCTCCAAAAACCACATAAAGGCAACATAGAAGTAATCCATATGACTCCAACGTTTAAATCCATATCTTCAGTGGTTGAGAAACAGATCAATATTTGTCCTTGTTGCACTCTAAATCTCCACTTTTACTTTTACATCTGAAAGCCACATGTGGTGCCTGTTTATTTTCACTTCCACAACTGAAAGTGAAAGTAGAGATTTAGAGTAAAAAAGGACTTAAATATTGATTTGTTTCTTGTCCACACCTATCATATCACTTCTGAAGACATAAATTCAACCACTGGAGTCATATGGATTACTTTTATGCTGCCTTTATGTGATATTTTGACCTTCAGATTTCTTGCCACCATTTAATTGCATTGTATGGACCTAGAGAGCTGAAATATTATTCTAAAAATCTTTGTTTGTGATCTGCTGAAGAAAGAAAGTCAAACACATCTGGAATTGCATGAGGGTGAGTAAATGATGAGAGAATTTTCATTTTTGGGTGAACTAACCCTATAAAAACCTCATCTGTTTGGTAGAACATTTTAGCTCGGTTTTAGCACAACACAGGGAATATTTAACCTCGGAAATGCCTCGATATGTCTAAGGAACCCTGTAATATTATTTTGCAAAAATGTCACCACAGTTATAAAATGTAAGATATAAAAATAAAATAAATATAAAACATGCATATTAAAGATAATAACATAATCATCAAAATAAAAATAATAGAAAACACCCCAAAAAAAGATTGAGTCGATGCCTCTCTTACATCACTTGTTGCGAGTTCCACAATTTGGGGGCATTCAAAGATAAATCCCTGTCCCCCACAGAACATAAAGTCTTCAGCCTATGACATATTATAAACACCCAGGCAGATGTTTCTCTCTAGCCAATCAAATAAATATATATATAGCATGATATTCCTTTTATAGTGTAATGAACAACATTTTTAAGGCTTTTTGCAGTATCAAGAGTCACAGACTGTATTCAGGTGCCTGGATTGCTGTGGCGGCGCAATACCATACAGTATCTGCCCCACCCCCATACAGTATCCCTCTATTTTTTAATTAGAGTAGTGTAATATGTCATTGTGACCCTCTTGCCTTTTATGGCTGAAGAGTCAGCAAACCATCAGAGTTCTGATCTTAAATTAGATTTCAAGAAGCACTTACAATGGTAAGGTCTGTAAGCGTTTTGTGAATGACTCATGGCTGTAATATTTGTAATACTGATGTAATCTCACAATAATCCTGATTACTCTTAAACCCCACCTTAGCATCTCTTTCGGCCAATCAGAACTGCAGATTTGCTACCTTCACAACATGTCTCAGTGATTAACCAGTTGAGGCCAAAGCACATTTGACACATATCTAAGAGGTGCTGAAACATTTCGAGCTAGCATGTTGCACTTGCAAAGGCAAAGTGCCCAAAACCCTTTAGATACTTTAATGTACAGTGTTACATAGAAGTATTCAGATGTACTTAATTGTTTTCCTAGTGTAATTAACTGTCATTTTGCAGGATTATGAAGACTTCTTCCAGTCTAAAGAGTCCAACACAGTGTTCTCATTCCTCCGCCAGGGCTCACAGCCCTCTGTGAAGGTACACACACACACACACACTTTCCACCTATTCTCAAAACATTTTGTCTCTATATCTCTCTTCCTTCCATATTTCACAATGTAGTGGTTTTGTCTTTTCTTGTCATCATCTGGTGAATATATAGGCTATTAAAATCTTAATTTGATGAATACTTAAATGTCAATCATTGTAATGGAGCTCAATAGAAACATTATATTAGAAATTTAAATCGTTTCCACTACAGAAACCATTAGAACTTACAGAAGAAAATTCATGACCAGTGGAGACCCACAGGGACCATCAAAGTTTCCATTAAAATCAATAAAGTTCCCATTATAGCCATTAGAATTTCTGTGACCTGGGAGAACAGACATTTAAAAAGTCCCCAATGTATTTGGGCTTGTTTATAGGCCCCAAACCTTAATTTTTTTCTAGTTATTATTGGAATTTTGGTTGCACAATAAACGGCATTTTGGATTTTATTCATTTTGGACTCTTGTTGCCTTTATGTCTGTGCCCATCACAGTAAGGAAAGGCTAAGAAATATTTTAAGGGTGTGGCTATTTGCACTAAGTGTAAATAGTGTTAAACACAGGGAACCTGGAACCTGGAACCTGGCACCTGGCACCTGAGCATTGACCCCCCAAAAAACCCTTCATACATACATACAAGAACTGACACAGGAAACAGGGAAACCAAGGGCTTAAATATACAAGGGAACAAACAAGGGAACGAGGAACACCTGGGGAAACAATCAGGGAATGAGAAATAATCAGGGAGAACCAATCAAGGAATAAAACTACAAAGAACTACAAAACTAACACAGGAAACAGGAAACAAAACAAGAATTTCAATATAAAAGTACAAAAACAAAAGACAACAGGGAATATGACAATTGTAAACTCAACAGTTGAACATGGTTACTATATTAACGCCATATTACAGTAGTAACAACATGGTTAATTGCATTAAAACTATGGCCAAAAAGCATGTTTACTATACTATAGTAAAAGCATGGTTAATTTTACCCACATAAAACCTTTCTCTCAACTTCCCATCATGTCCACAAAAATATTTAATTAAAAACATCAACCTTTATATAAATTTTTATTTATTATTATAAGTAGGATTAAAGGAAATTGTGGAAAAGTGGAACTAAGGGAGGAATCGAACCCAGGACGTCTGCTTGATTAAAAATGTATCGAAACCATCTTTACACACTACGCTATTGTAGCAACATTTGAGGACACATATGACATTCATTTATATGTTTCCACCAGACTATTGGAGTGCAAATAGCCTTGCTGTGTGGCAGGTGCTATACACACCTTGTACAGATAGTAACTCTGATTTTTTAAATATTCAGTTTAAAATTCACCCAGTGTGACATTAAAAATGCAATTTTAAATGGTATTTTGTTTATCATCAGACATTGTAGTTTGTTCTGACACTAAATCATTTGCATTTCATGTGATATTATAGTCGATTATAAAAGAGGAGTAAATCTAATGTAATGAAATTCTGTTCCCTGCAGGACTCTGAATCCTAGACTGTGTAGATGGCATTTCCTGGACTGAATCACTGTGGTATTGCTTCCCCTTCTGTGATGTAACTCTCTTCCCCTGTTCTGGAGCCCTCACTGACAGCAATGCTTTTGCCAAACACATGCTGCCCTCCGGCCCAGCTTTTCCTAAGAAAATACTGCACTTACAAAACACACATACACTGGGTGGTTACAAAGGTTTTCAGTGGCCTATTAATTATTTATGTGTCTCTGTTATGTTATGTTTTGTTTGTCATACATATGATCCACGAAATGCCTATTTCAAATATTTCAAAAAGTGTCAAGTGAAATTATTCTGCATGTTTGTGTGTCTATTTGCAGAACAGTCAGGGTTTTCTAAACCTACTTATGTAAAGCATTTGTTAGATGCTTAAAAAAAGGATCTGTGTGTTATATTGTAGGTCTTTCCTGGCTTCGATGTAGCTTGCCAGTGTTAATTAAGACCTACGTTGTGACCTGCACAAAACTCTGTTGTGAGTTGTGTTTGTGTGCATGTGAAAGAGATTTTCTTTGTCTAGGAGCTCAGATAAACAGCAAAAAGGAAAAGTTGGGAAATAGCAGAGGAATTTAGTATAATGTAGTCCTTTCTGCAGGCTTTTGATTTGTATTTGTAACAAAAAGTTCAGATCAGAAACCAGAAATCAACCCCAAAACAGGAAACAGAATCCTGACCTGCATTGGGATCCCAGCATAACAGTACACATCTGAGTTCAGTTTCCACTGCTCATCCAGACATATCAGTGGTTTGCTGAGAGTAAAACTAGTCTGAAATAGTATTTCAACCCCGATAAAGGGATATTGCACCCAAAACTATCACTTCTAGTTTTATAATTGGAGTTTCAGTTCAGTTCAGCTTCACCAGCCCAACTCCATTTGTTCATTTGGGAAACAAATAATAGAAAAAACTCTTTTGGTGGGATATTTCAGTCTTTCTTCCTTGTTGATTCTCTGTTAATGTGTAGTCTTTCTTCTCAAAGGTATTTTAGCATTTAGCATGTAGCACACTGTGATGCCTCAACTTACAGCAGACCTTATGTAGCTTAGATAGCGCTACTTATATCTGTGCTGTGGAAATGAGTGTTTACTCAGGCCACGTCGACACTAATACACTTTCTTTCAAATAAAAAGCCTTAATTTTGCGACGTTTACAACTCATACACATTACAACGTCTTTTTCCTGCTCAGAAAACATAGTGATTCGAAAATGCTCTCCATTACCACATACTTTGGAAAATGATGACGTTGAGAAATTGAAAATATATTAGTGAGGATATCGCCTCAGAAAGTAGTTTTGTGGAACATGTGTTATGTTTACATACAGACATCACTAGGACACAAAAAGAGAGCTTGCACATACACAAACACACAAAGCGAAAGTATCTATTTTCATAAACGTAGGAGTTGGCTGGCCTCAGGCTTCATACACAGACACACTCTCACAAACATTCTGTGCATTCTCATTTCATTTCCCTGATATTCTCCCCTCCCTCCCTTTCATTAAATTATTCCACATGAATGAGTGCTGCATTTATGTTCACACACACACACACACACACCATTCTCAGGACACCATTGTGTTCTCTGCCCATGTTGTCTCACTTAACACTCTATTTAATTAATCCTTTTTTTAACCAGACTATATTAATGTACGTATGAATTTATTATTGTTTACTCTCACAATCTAAATGAATTATAAAAAATATAATTTGTAATAAAAATATTCAAATGTTTATTTTATAATACAGTTGTCTCTGTTAATTGTCTGTGTCCCGAGAAGATTACAGCATGTAGATCTTAAAGTAGAGTACATTTTAACCCTATAAATTAACTTGCATCAAATATGAAACACAACGTTTGATGGCTCCTGTTTCACTCTCTGTTCAAGTTGATGAGCCAAACAAACTATAGTTTGTAAGTTTCACATGTTTATGGCACCATCTAGTGTATTTTTTTTTTTTTTTTTTTTTTTAGAAAAAAGCGGTTTCAATGTTTATATTGATGTATTTAAAATGTACTCTTATGTTGGGATAAATTACAGCTTATTTGAATTAATTACAGTAATGATTATATTGTTACAGATATTTTAAGCATTTGCTGAATTTAAGCAACTAGAGTAGTTTACTTTTCTAACATTATTTCATTTCCCCCCCTCTTAGAAATCCATGTATCAAATATGATGCACTAGGCTTTTGAGATACCTCTCAATCACCATTCCATTATTGCCCACAAACCAAATAAATAAATAAATCACAGAGCTTTGAAAATTCCGACATATACTTTAAATAAGATATATTATGATGTCATCTTATCAAAAGTTCCTGAGACTCAGCAAAAAAAGTTTTACAATATCCTTTTTTAAATGTCAATATAGTGTTTGGAGCATAAAATACATATACTAACAATTTTTTTATTTATATATATATATACTGTATATATAGTATTTCATGTGCTGTACTTGCATGTTGAACTCTTTTACATTTAAATTCATATTTATTGACCCAGGAGAGATAGCTATCATGGCCAAACTCTCAAACATTTGGTAAATCTGAAAAGCCCAGGAAGTCCTCTGATAATACCCAAAGATTTACCACTGTTGCACGTATGGACTAAGAAAACCTTAAATAACAATTATCCTACAGAAAAATGAATTGCTGGGCCTCAGGAGGATAATGACTTTAAACCCTAATGTATCAAATATGATTATTATGATTTATTTTTATGATTTCTTCATTTAGTTTGTCTAATGGTACAAAAACAGTTTAAAAATAAGAAATGTAAATAGATGCAGATGTGTTCTAACCACAGACTGAATCAAAATAAAAGGCATTAATACAGTGTACAAAGAACAGGAATAGATACACAAGAAAATATAGTTGATTTTGGGCAATCAGATAAAGGTGTTGCATGTGAGATCACTTTTTGGGCCTCTCCTTGGCATTGTTTAAGTATTTAAAAAAGACACTACTGCACTCTAGTGGCCAAATAAGGACTAGTTTGCTCTACCAAATCCAATGTTATCCAATCCAAAATCGGTGACACTTTACAATAAGTTACTATTGCTTATTGTGGCTAAGATTAGTTAACAACATTAGTTAACATGAACTAACAATAAACAATTATTTTACAGCATGTATTAATCTTATTAAACTTAAAAGTTGTATGTTAACATTAGGTAATGCACTATGAACTAACATACACTAAAAATAAACAATTGTATTTTATATACTAACATTAACAAAAATGAAATAATGCTGTAAAGAAATATCTTGTTTACTGTTCGTTCATGATATCTAATAATGCATTAACTAATAGTTTGGGTAAAGTGTTAGCCAAAAATCTAAATGATTTGATACACCTGAACATGTAGTCTACTGTTAAAGTTTCCTGTTCTGGTTGTGATCAAACTGTATCGTTCTGTTCATAGAGTGGGAAGAGTCAAGTATAATGACAGACATACACTTGACAGTAATCTTCATTCATTTATTTTAATTTAATTAAAATATGTAGTTTCTTGACCTATAAAACCTTCCCTCCCAAAAACATATTTATTTAGCACAGGTGCCCAGCCGTAGCTCAGAATTTGAAGAATGCCTCTGTTTTCCCATCCTCCACTGCATCAAAAAACTTCTGATAGTCCTTTGAATACAAACAAAAATACAAACATACTGATTAACAGTCCTGAAAAAGCTTTTCATAAATAAAAATACAACATTGGAGGAAATTTGGCTAAAACATTTTCTTCAAATTATCACTTTTAAAGCATTTTCTCTCAGCCTCAACCATTAGTAGTAAAGTACATCCAGATGTATTGCAAATAGATGCAGCAGTTAACCTGAAGAGTCTCTGAAAGCTATGTGATTATTTGTTGACTTGTGAGAGGTGTGTGCTGTTCTGAGCATCATAAAAATATAAAGAACCCAGGGCAGCAGATTAACAAGTTTTTAGCTTTTGGTGTGTGTGTGTGTGTGTGTGTGTGTCTGTGTGTGTGTGTGTCTCTCTCTCTCTCTCTCTCTCTCTCTCTGTGTGTGTGTGTGTCTGTGTGTCTGTGTGTGTGTGTGTGTGTGTGTGTAAATACTGTAAGTGAACATTAAACTGAATTATTTTACTCCAACACAACTGTGTAAAGAAAGGGATACAATAAGAAGCATCAGACACAATCTATTCATTGATGTAAGGCGTTGTCTGTCTAAAACAAACAGGTAATGAGTGACCAGCATTCCATGCACTGGAAATTTAATTTGTGCTACATTCATTGGGTGTCTTAAAGGGTGTGATTGAATTTGTAAGTAACTGAACAAGCCTGACTGGTCTCTTTTGTTTATATGGACATGTTTACATTTGTACTTGAGTAGGTGAGTAGCATTTACATATTTTACAAACACTGACACCCTCTTTAACGTATAGTTTACTGACAGGTATTCGTTTAGAAGATTTCCACATCGGATCATAGTCTTAACTTGTGTGTTTTCTTCATAACTGTAGCTGGCTCATATGGCACAGAGCCATAGTGTTCTATGGCTCTGTGCCCATGATTTACTACTCATATAATTAAAAGTAAACATTAATTTATGAAAAAAATGCCTGAATTTGGAATTTGTACAGGCCCTTTCATTACCATTACATTGCATTGTATAATATAATATAATATAATATAATTTTAATATAAAATCATATAATATAGTCTAGTTTTATTTTGTAAGTTAAAAAAAATGTAATTAATAAAACAATTATAAAGCTAAATAATTTTTTGAGTATACACACACACACACACACACACACATTGCTGTTTTAAAGATGCAAATGGATGAGGAAGCCAGTGACTCTTAGACAACCTAACAAACTCCATCTAACTGTGTATCTAAAGTCCACCCTCCCATCTTGAGGCCAGTTTGATGCTATTAGAATATAATTGATTCACGTAGGCACAGCATATGGATGAGACTCACCCCACAATATTTGTCTCCATTAAAGACTTGCGGAGGCATCGCTGAGGGGTTTCCCACTTTTTTCCGCATCTCCTCTTTCTTGTCTGTGGTTTCTGTTATGTCCACCACACGGTACTTGATCTTCTTAGCATCCAGGAACTGGAAAATCTCAGTCTGCTGTTGCTTCAGCTTGAGGAAGAGATGAAGATATGGAAAACAATAAACCTCTGACCATGTGCATCAAAGCCTAATTCAATATAGAAAATGCTGGGAAATGTATGTTTTGAAAGCAAAAAACAATTTCTTGTCTTAAAAAATCTTAATCTTAAATATTAATGTTCTTCTAGAAAATCTTGTAGGCTTATAATTCAGACACAACAACACACACACATAACTTCACATAATCCAAAGAATTTGATTCAACATTTGCATTTAACTGTAGAATTAACTTAACTTAAGAACTAAACTGTCTAACAGGTCAAACAATACATAAAGCAATAGTGGTATATACAGACATCATCTGACACATGACAGTTTAAATCACCAAGTTTCAAACAGCAAGTCATATCAGCTACAAGAAACAAGAGAAGTAGAATATACAGATACACACCTCTCTGGAGCCACTCACACTACTGTAATAGACTGTGATGGACATCTTCAAAAAATATAGTTTGTTGAGATTAAAAGCATCAGCTGAAATAGTTTAGAGTTTCAGTAGGTTGTGTGAATGTGTAACAGCCAACTCAAGGACCAGGTAAGCAAGTTTTGACATAGTTCACCTGACAGCTCCACCTCCTTGTCAGTCTGTTGCGCACACACACACACACACACACACACACACACACACACACACACACACACACACACACACACACATGCTCACAAACGCCCCCCCACACACACATAACATTCCACACCATAACGATGTATTGACTTGCCTAATCTTGCCTATAGGGGTAATATTTTTGGATTAATGTTCAGTCACAGTGCAGACACACATCAATGAAATTCACTTTCATTATCAGTGCAAATAAGGCACTCATCATTGTAGATTGATAAAGAACATAATAAAAAGAACCTGTGATAAAAACTGATTAAGAATGTCAAAATGAAAAAGAGGCAGATCAAAATTGAAGGAGGAACACATTAAAGGTACACTCAGTAACTTTTGTTTTTGTGTCATCTTGGACTAAGACGGACACAGCCAAATAACAGGATGGTTACTGAGATTAAGCGAGTAGTATTCGGTTGGCCATGTGTGGACCCTCTCCATTATAGAATAAAACTGCTTTTTTAAGGTTACTGATATAAATTGAATCTTCATTTTAATGTGAGTGCTCATGATTTCCTACATATATTGCACAATTACAATTCATGTCTTTAGGAGTTAAACTTTTTCAATGAGGAAAAAAATTACTGAGTGCACATTTAACTACAGTGACCAAAAATAAGAAAAAAAGAGTAAAATGTATGGCATTGCATAAGTTATGGCATTTAAAATATAAAAGATAGCATAGGTTTTAAGTTAGAAATAAAACAGATATACTGTTCAAAATTAAGGCAAAAGGCATTTGGACACTTTCTGGTTGTCAAACATTATTGGAATATGTCCATTAATGTGTTGAACTACACCTGTGGTTACCCTGCTTTAGGACACCTGTGTGAAATTAAGGGAAACTGACTTCATACATGCACTAAAAATGACATTGGGACCAGTTGGTTAAACTAATATTCCGGTTTAATACAAGTTAAGCTCAATCAACAGCACTTGTGGCATAATGTTGATTACCACAAAAATTTGTTTAGACTCGTCCATCCTTTTCTTTGAGAAAAGTAGTGATCGAGGTTACAGCGAGGCCCTTTCAAAGGAAGTCAATGGGCCAATTTGTGGAGGGTTTAAAAGGCAGAAATTTGAAGCTTATAGTTTTATAAAAACCCTTACATTAATTCCTCTGTTAAAACGTGTGTATTATTTGAGTGGCAAAATTAGTAAAACCATATTTTTTACAGTCGTTTTAGGGCTTTAGTGTTTGTTGAAATTACATCAGCATAGCAACAAAGTTATTAAATTGTCTATAACTTTACACATAGAATGTTATTAAACGATTTTATCAAAATAAAATCATGTGAACACAGATATCCTTTATGTCTTGTGGGCATACATTTGAAACTGTATTTTAACATAGACAGATTTTTTTTTTGTTGGTAATCAACATTATGCCACAAATGCTGTCGGTTAAGCTTACATTGTATTAAATCCGGAATATTCCTTTATAAAGAATTGCAAAAATACATTAAAAAATAACTCAATTGTAAGAAAAATGTCTGGCACCGTTTATTTGAATATGGTTTGATATTTAGTCCAATTAATTTCATACATTTTTCGAATGGCGTTTGAGGCTACTATACTGAATATAATACACGCGGCAGACAGCGCCACACATGGTAGGTTAACATTTTGTATTATTTTTTCGAAAAAACCGAGATCAAAGAAGTGTTTAAACGTCGTTCTGTAATACCTTTTCTAAAATATTTAAACAATTTAAAAACAAGAAAACGCTATCAACTGAACCATAGACTGTAAAAAAAGAGAACTGAACCCACAAAGGACAAACGAATTAGTGACGAGTCGCGCATACAGGCAATGAGACAGACACCCTCGGGTCCTTTTAAGGTTAAAATAATGTTGTCGACGTTATGACGTTCCTTTTACGTACAGTCAGAGGGAAGGTAGGCAAGTTTCTTGAATCTCTGACAGAATCTGTTTAAAATGTCGAACATCATGTGTTTAAAATTATTAAAAGTATATCCGAAGGAATAGATAGTAATATATTGCTCGTTTTGTGGCTTCATTTCAGAAATTTAAACCTCGCATCCATCGATAATCTACAATGGCCGAGGAAGGGTAAGCATGGTTGTATTGTCAACTCAAAAAGTCTTAATTTTGAGCGTTCAATCGCTGTTTTAATGCAGAAAAGTATTTTAATGCAGAAATCTCTTGAGGGGTTTATAATGCACTATTACACACTTTAAATTATAATCAGAATACAGGGTATGCTCTTAAATGTACACCGATATCCGTAAATACAAATAAATATCTGAGTGAGTGAACCGCTCAAATAGAATCTGTTGCACCAGATTATTACCTCGGCTATGATGATTTTTCAGTCTTTAGTCGGATACCCCTTCTCTCTAATTATGAGTGAGACATGCAGTCTGATAAGCCGGAGGTTCTCGATAATGTGCACATAAAGACAATCATTTGTACGCCCCAATAACATCCTTTTCTATGTTAGCATTGCTGCTGGAGGTGTGATGGATGTCAACACCGCTCTGCCCGAAGTGCTGAAGACCGCACTCATCCACGACGGGCTGGCCCGCGGTATCCGTGAGGCTGCTAAAGCCCTCGACAAGTAAGAATAGTTGAATTTCTCTAATGAACTTTGTGTATCTATGATGATAATTTGGCTCCCTCTTCTGAAGTCTCTGAGGACAACTGCCATTTGTTACCCAATTTCTGTCTGAGATACTGTTTATGTGGCCAGTCATAACCTGTTGTTGAAGATTCAATGTTCATGGTACTTTTCTCTTGTGCCCCACAGGCGCCAGGCTCATCTTTGCGTCCTGGCAGCAAACTGTGACGAGCCCATGTACGTCAAGCTGGTGGAGGCTCTCTGTGCCGAGCATCAGATCAATCTAATCAAGGTGGGCACATTTAGGATTTTTATATATATATAATTCCTTTGCTATGTTAGTTTGGTCTTTGGGTAAAACCTGGAAATCTCAAGTAACTTTAGTACTATGACTTTTGGGGGCCTGGGTAGCTCAGCGACTATTGATGCTGACTACCACTCCTGGAGTCGCGAGTTGAATCCAGGGCACGGTAACACGTTCGACAAGCCACGTGATTGGATGCGTGGATTGACTGTCTCCAATGCGGAGTCAACTGAGATTCATCCTCTGCCACCTGGAGTCACTACGCCACCACAATGACTTTTGAGCGCATTAAGCGTAAAATAAATAAATATTTAACTCCTTTTAAAACAACATACATTTTCTTTATCAGCTGTACTGCAGAAAGTTATCTGAAAATGTTGAATATAATATATAAACATTTATTTGATATTTTCCTCTTAAAGCAAGTCTAAATATTATGAAAGTCGTCATTTAGCTCATGTTAACAAATGGAAACTTAATGTAAATTGTTACCTATATACTATATGTAAAATGTATTTTATTACAATCTATATTGAAATATTTATAATATACGTAACGTGTGTGTGTAATGTTTTTCAATTTAAAATCTAGATGTTAAACATACCTGCAAACTTGTCGCTTTTCGGCGAAAATCGCCGTTTTCTTGGTCAATTGGGTCATTTACGTGAATCGCGTAGAACCGGAGAGTTTTTTTTAGGGGGGTGGTATGCTGCCCGCCCTTCATCTGCATGCCATGGAGGCTAGAATTGAGAAACATTGGATAATTCTTATAATTGACATTTCTCTGAGCCAATCGGAATCTTGGCACTTTTCTCTTGGCCAATCGGAATCTTAGCACTTGCGTCAGAATCTTGAAGCACACAGCGTCAACCACGCGAGTCTGATGGAAACTCATAACGTGTAGGAATCGTATGTGAAATTCGAGGTAAGTCAAGCTTTTTGGAGCAAAAACAAAAGCTATTTGTTTGCTTGATTCAAGTAACGTTAGCTGCCGCTTTTTATGTGATATAATTTACAATAATATTGTATTGTCTATGGGTGGAACGGTACATGTAAGTTATTCGTATTGAACCGAAACTCTACGGGTGTCACGGTTCGGTGCACGAATTTGCACAGAGAATACAAGGGAAAAAAAATAAATAAAACTCTAGATAGCGATAAATTTAGCTGTATTCACGTTTGGTGTGAACGCATCATAATAAACAGGCTGCGATGTCAAGATTGTAATGCTGTAGTGTGTGTGTGAGTGAGAGAGAGAGAGAGAGAGAGGCGCGCGGGCGCGTTCGAACATTGGAAACAAAAACATACTCCATCATTTTGTAAATACAGGACATCATTCAAACTGCAAAGTGTTTACTTATTTGTGTACACTCGCAATCAAATACAACATTGTGCTTTTGTCACACTCTAAACTCTTGTCAAACTGTAACCTACAACTGTCACCCAACCAAAAACACACACACACACACACACACACACACACACACACACACACAGTTTTAAAAGCAAAACATTTATCCAACCCCATTTCAAAACAGTCTGTGGGTTCTATCTTTTGGACATTCATTATATCGCATTGGTTTTCATTTATTGTCCTCAGAGCACTAATCTGTTTATTTTTAAGTTACACATTCTACGTTGCTTAAAGAAAATCAAATGTGTTTTTAATGGTAGTATTATATTATACGGAAATCAATTATTTATAATTCAGATGAGAATAAAGTTAGGGTTAATTAATTTTAAGGAAAACAAATATATTGATCTGAAATATAGCAAATTAATTTTAAATTCATTCAGGTACAATTACCAAACATATCTCAAGGTCTTTTTATTAATAAACTAATTGTATAAAACTATTGTCAGTGCACTACAAATAAACTGGTTCTAAGCCTTTATTAATAAAACTCATTTAAAAAATACAAGGCTTAAGACAATGATAAAAATGCTATCTATATTTTTGTTTTGCTTTTCACTCCATTGTACCGAAATCGTACCGAACCGTGATGTCTGACCCAAGGTATGAACCGAACCGTGACTTCTGTGTACCGTTCCACCCCTAGTATTGTCGTCATACCTATAAATTACGTTAAGCTATGCTAAAAGTGGTATGAATGGTTTCCAAAACGGTACAAAAACTATTGTTTTACTCGAGGGGAGGTGGAAAATGAGCTTAATTCCCCAAATGGTGGAATATCCCTGTAACGTTAGCTAGGCTTATCGTTAGCCGGGTATCCAATCATCCATCTCCCCACCCCCCCTGGCGATACTGTCACATTTTTTACTCTGAGGAGTTTGCAGGTATGGAATTACTGCTTTATAGGTATGAAGTCACTCAATGCAATGAACCATTTGTTTTTATTTTGTACAGGTTGATGACAACAAGAAGCTTGGTGAGTGGGTTGGTCTGTGCAAGATCGACAGAGAGGGCAAACCCCGCAAGGTTGTGGGCTGCAGCTGTGTAGTCATCAAGGTGAGATGGTCAAGTCAGAATCCAGAGTATGTTTTAAAATTTACTATTGCATTCCACTAATGTAAAACTGAATCGATTGCTGTGGAGCAGCCAATAGCTTCATTTTTAAAAAGGAATGTACATGCTTCAGCAAGGGTGGTCTAAGCAATTGAATTAATGTTTAGTCGAGACTGGCTCACCAGAATGTGGTTCATTGTGGGTGGGATTAGGTTGTTTCAGCCATGTCGAGTCCAGATGCTGGCTCTTCATGCCCTGTGTCTGTTTTTGATGTCATGGCAAGATTGAGAGCCTGAACACGAGCCTTGTGACCCTATTGTGGATACTGAGGTCCCTCGAAGGGCAACAGCTTTTCTTTTGATACTGAATTTTCTGCATTAGACTTTAATTTCCTTGTAACCAATATCTTTGCAACATGGAATTGTTGTAAAACATCTTAAATATTCTATTTCCTTGTTCCCATTTGCAGGACTATGGCAAAGAGTCTCAGGCCAAGGATGTCATTGAGGAGCACTTCAAATCTAAGAAATAAGGCGCAAAATAAAAAATGAATTGGAAACCAGATGTTTGTCATTTTTTTTGTTTCTTCAACTATAGAATTTGATTCGATTTCGATGCAACAATTTTAATGAACACACTATTTTTAATGCAAGACAACTTTTGGCTTCATTAAAAATAAATTGTCAGCTTTTGTCCTTGAGCTCAGAAGTTTCATATGAGTGCCTTTTGCACCGGAAACGGCAGCATTGTGTGCTTTAATATTCCACGTTAGATAAAGATGGGTTCCCATAGTCCTGGAAAACCTGTAAATGCATTGAGGAATTTGTTTTCCAGGCCTGGAAAAGTTGTGGAAATATCTATTGTGTGTTTGTGGTAAGCTCTGCTTTAAAATATTTCAGAAGATGCTGCTCTTGTCTGAGCAGGTAACTTGACACAATGCTTTAATGTTGTCAATTTGAGCTCAAGATGCTCTTGAGTCTGTTCTTTTCAATTAATCCAAGCTTTTTTACAAGTTTGTTTTAATCATTAGTGAATTGATCCAATTTTTTTTTGAATCCAGTAATCAAACTGGAATTCTTATTTTTTTCCAAAATCAGGGAACCTCAAGTTAAGAGCCACGGCAACTGCGGCATGCTTTTAATTACCACAGGATTTGAACCTGTACCTTATCTTGTAAAAAAGCCAAGACAACTTGAATGTCCCATAGTCTTCCATTAGAAGCAATCTTTGCCCCTGTAAGCATATAAATGTCACGCAATCCTTAGCTCACCCAAAAATAAAATGTTTTTTTTTTACTTACCCTCATGATATCCCACATGTTTATGACTGCAGAACACAAACTTAAGATTCCACCTCTGTTGGTCCATACGATGCAAGTGAATGGTGTCTAGAACTTTAAAGGTCCAAAAAGCATATAAAGCAGCACAAAATAAAAAGATTCCAGTGGTGAAATTTATCTTTAGAATTATGATCGGAGTGGGTCAGAAACATCAAAAATGCCAATCGATAAAAAGCAAGAATGTGGAAATGAATGCAGCGAGTGTATAGAATTATAGTTAAAATACCTATGATATTGCTTCTGAGGACAAATTTAACTATGAGTTGTATGGATTACTTTGCCTACTCTTTACAAGAAGTGTCCTGGGATTTTTAATGACCACAGAGAGTCAGGACCTCGGTTTAACATCTCATCCGAAGGATGGTGCCTTTTTTAGTGTATAGTGTCCCCGTCACTATATTGGGGCATTAGGACCCACACAGACCACAGGATGAGCACCCCCTGCTGGCCTCCCAAATACCACTTCCAGCAGCAACCTTGGTTTTCCCCAGGAGGTCTCCCATCCAGGTACTGGCCAGGCTCAACCCTGCTTAGCTTTAGTGGGCAACCAGGCAAGAGCTGCAGGGTGATTTGGCTGCTTAAACTATGACAGATAAGAGGTCATTGTACTATAAATACATTTAAGTCTCTGAACTCAAAACTTTCTCCTCACTGCAAAAAGAACATTTGTTGAAACCAAGCAGCCAAAAAGATTTGTTCTCCACATTGTGATGTCACACTGTGGTAGTCATTTGCATCTGATCGCCTCCACAATAACACATCAATGCCTACTTATTACTTCCTTTGCCTCACCCATTAGCCAACCATAACAGTGGCTGCTTATCAAGTAATAAAGGAGAAGCCGCACTAAAACTGATCGTTTCTGACAGAAGGGCCAAAATTATTTTGGAAAATTATTTTTTGTGCAAAAACCAACAACTACAACAAAAAAAGCTTTACTAATATTATAATTAATAAATATTATGAGGAGTGGTGGTGGCGTAGTGGACTAAAGTACAGAACTGGTAATCAGAAGGTTGCTGGTTCGATCCCCACAGCCACCACCATTGTGTCCTTGAGCAAGACACTTAATCCAAGTTGCTCTGGAGGGATTGTCCCTGTAATAAGTGCGCTGTAAGCCACTTTGGATAAAAGTGTCAGCCAAATGCATGAAATGTAAATAATTGAACCCTGAAGGAACATATTAAAATAATGATAAAAAGGCATGTCACGACCCCTTTAATGGCTTTTAATTAAATTCTAAATCCTTTTTTTTTTTTTTTCATCTGTCAAGACCTCATATCCAACTCCAAGAAAAATGCAGGTTCTCTCATTAGACTAATTGTTTTTCCACCAGAGGCACCAGTCAACCAGTTCTGACAAAGTTTTTAAATATTTAGAAAATGGAGAACTCAAGAAAGAAAAAAAAAAGTCATTTGTTTACATTTTTATCTACATACATTCTCAAAATAAAAACTGACACAAAACATTTTATAAGGCACAACAAATTATACAGACTTTTTGACAAAAACTTACAAAAGACAATCAAAACAATACAATGCAAAAACAGCATCCTTAAGTGTTTAATCTTATTACTGTAAAATAATTTACATGAGTTATGAGTCGATTCTAAATTATCCTTATTTAGAGTACAGCGCTTCAGTTGTTTAAGTAGAGGTGAAATAGAGTAAGTCTACAAACTGTGATAATGTTCTTGTAGAAGAATGAGAATAGTTTGGGACTTAAGTAGTTTTCTGTTTGAGTGAACGAAAGGGATACCCCACTCCCCTCATTCCGAAATGTAGACATAATGCAGTGTGTAAGTGATGTAAGACCTTAGTAAGCTCTTCAAAAGCCTTATTTTACCATGGTAATCCAAATGTCCCTTTTCCTAGTCTGTCCTAATCTTCTTAAGTGCAGAATTATCTAAAAAAGCCAGAGTTTTCTTAAAAATAATCAAAAAGACATCAACAACATAAAAGAGACTGCAGTGTACTCTTGTTCTTAAATAGTTGTACAAAAAAAGGCCTATGATACAGGTGTCGAGTGTTACAGGTACTCGAATTCCAGTGCTTGATGGAGGGCAAGCAGGTCAGAGTGGCTGGATATTCGCCAGAAGGGCATGTTGTGCTGTAGGGAGAAACAGATGTGTGAGCAAGTACTGTACATGTATGTTGGGAAAAGATGAGAGAGCGCCTGAAACACAACAATTAACATTTTCAACAATCCATGCATTAATTCACTCATAAGTTTATTTGAGCCAGATATAGAGCACAACATTGCCCGCCCACTTTTTCAGTCTCCTTGGATCTGGAAGTTTCTTCAATGTAATTTTTTTACTTAGGGATTTCATAAACTTTACCAACTTTGAGATGATGCAAAAAAAAAAAAAAAAAATTGAAAATTGAACAAAAAGACAAAGGTCCAAGACTGTAATTCCTCATCTTTCAAGAGGGAAAGAACTACAATCCTATAAAGCATTGCCAATGACATAATGGAATAATAACGATGGAGAAATATTAAATTATTGATTTAATGTTGCTGATTAAAATTTTAAACAATATATTTAAATTGTATTACAAAATATTGAAATACAGTGGCAAGAAAAAATAGGTATACCCTTTGGAATTACCTTCATTTTTTACATTTGTCTTAAAACAATAATGAACAAACACAATCTGTTTTAATTAATAACACAAGTTACTGTATTGTTCTTGTATATATTACATATCATTCAAACATTCACAGCGTAGGTTGGAAAAAGTATGTAAACCCCTAGGTTAATGTAGTCAACAAAAGCTAATTAGAGTCAAGAGTTAGATAGTAGGTGTGGGTTAGAGCTACTTTGACTTATAAAAAGCACTCAAACATGTTGATATTCATCTGTCAACAGTTAGACAAACTGTCACTAAATGGAGACGATTTAGTACTCTGGCTATTTTCCCCAGAAGTGTGTGTTAAGCTAAGATGACTCAAAGAGCACAATGCAGAATGTGTGAAAATGTGTGACAGCTAAAGACTTGAAGGAATCATTGATTAAACTGGTTAAAATCATAGCATCATGATTTATGGCTGCTTTGCTGCTTCGGGGCCTGGGCTACTTGCCATCATTAAGCAAAACATTAATTCCCAAGTTGATCAAGATGTCCTACAGGATAATCTCAGTATTATCAGTAGAAGTTTGGTGATGCAGCAGGACAATGACCCTAAACATCAAGGTAAATCCCCTACAGAATTACTTAAAAAAAATCCTACTTTTGGAATGGCTCAGTCGGAGCCTAGAACTGAACCCAATAGAGATGCTGTGGAATGACATCTAAAGAGCAGTTCAGACTAGACATCCTAAAAATATGGCTGAGCTGAAGCAGTTCTGTAAGGAAGAATGGTCCTCCCGTACGTTGTGCAGGTCCAGTCAGCAGCTACCGGAAACACTTGGTTGAAGTTTTATTCTGCCAAAGGAGGATCGACCAATTATTAAATCAAAGGGTTCACTTAGTGTTTCCACAGCACTGTGAATGTTTAATGGGATGTGTTTAATAAAGACATGAAATATTATAATTGTTTGTGTTTTTATCTTAAGTACATTGTGTTTTGTCTATTCAAGTAACTTTGAACTTTTGAACATGAGATCACATTTTATGAACAATAGAAGCTGAAAACCAGCTATTTCCAAAGAGTTCACATACTTTTTCTTGACACTGTATATTGTCAACTGAGATTTGTCCTCTGCCACCCATATTGGGGCGAGTCACTACGTCACCATGAGGACTTAGAGCACATCGGGAATTGGGCATTTCAAATTGGAGAGAAAGGTAGAGGGGAAAATATATATATATATATATATATATATATATATATATATATATATATATATATATATATATTGGTAAAAATGAATGGCATTTTTAATTCTGGAACCAGACTGTTGCACTGATATTTTGGCCATGATTAGTTAAATATTCATTAAAATAGTTTCCTGCAATCCTGCTAATGTGGTAAGAAAACTGACAACCAGACACAGAAAAAAATGTATAGCAGACTCTGATTTGCATTACATTGAATATGCCGACAAATAACTACATAGAGTTTATAAAAATATTAGAATTGCTACATGCTACAAGGAAGGTTAAACCAACGTTTAGTTCTTAGCAATACAACCATTTACAAAAAACAAACATCCACTTTTATCCAAAAGTGATTTAGACAATATAAACATTTTATCTTTTGCAAAATATATATGATATTTTGATTTGAGTCATCGCACAATTTTGTTTAGAAATGGACCACAGAAGTTTTCTAGAACAAAAATATTCAACTGGATCTTAAAGTGCTGCATCTCAGCAAATATTTGACAGGAGGTTTAATTGATATAGTCTGAGCTAATACTGGACAGAGTAAATCTTGATACCCTTAAAAAGAAGACCAAAACTAAATGCAGTCTTCATCTAGGCTACCAGCCAAATGTGATTCCTTGAAAAATCATTGCAGACTTTAGTACTGGAAGTTCACAGAGTCTGCACATTATAAGTGATGTAATGTTTTGATCAGACCCTAGAGAACCCTCAGTTGAATAGCTCTGTTCTACATCACTTGGGATCTGAGAAGGAAAAGCAGATGGTCTCAGATTAACAACTCAATCTGACATCCAGATTGAAACTATAGATGAGAAAATGAAGCACACAAGCTGCTGGGCTAATTCCATTCAAAAGTGAGCATCTACTCAAGTGAGTACTCTGAATGGGGCAGGGCATTACTGTCTCACATGTGTACATTTGGAACACCCTACACAAAGTTAAATGTCACAGCCACTTTAGTTTGAATCAGAATGTTATTTTGATAACATTGCAGCAAATTCAAGATTATAAATGTGTTTGTTGTGGCAAATAAAACCTTTACATCATATATTGGCTTTGACAAATTGTTTACTCTCTCTTTATGGCAAAAAATTAAAATTCTGTCATTATTTACTCAACCTCATGTTGTTCCAAACCTTTATAACTTACTTTCTTTTGCAGAACACAAAATGTTAGTTTGTTAGTTTCAGTCACCATTCACTTTCATTGCATCTTTTTTCAAAACAATGAAATTGAATGGTGACTGAGGCTGTCATTCCGCCAAACATCTCCTTTAGTGTTTCATGAAAGCAAAGATAGTCATATGCGTTTGGAACCACCCCATATTTTTCAAACCAGTATGGATTTCTTAAATTCGGGTTGTTACTAATAATGCCTCAAATTACGGCCTGTTTCTCACATATGGCCTTTTTTGATACTTTCACAGAGCTTTTGCATCCTTTTTGAAGCTTGAAATCTCCAGTCCGAAATAATTGTAATTGCATTTAAGAGTGACCAGAATATTTGTCAAAATATCTGCTTTGTTTTACATAGTCAGAAATTCATACGGATTTGGAATGACATGAAGCTGAGTAAATGATGATGGAATTTTCATTTTAGGGTGAACTAACCCTTTAAGTAAAAAAACAGAAAACATGAAAATATGATATATCATGAATATTTTCTGCTGATAGTCTTTGGGTGTATGAGAGCAATGGATGGTTTTAAAATCTCAGGTAAGATCTTATATTATCTCAGGTTTAAAAATGAATTGTGAGGAATAACATACACATTAATGTCAAAATTACTTCCTCAATTGACCATTGTCTGTACACTTCACTAATTACCTTGAGGAAGAAACCTTTGTGAAGGTATTTAGTTGCTCACTTTTGTTTGGAACTACCCTACGTGTAGCGCCCCCTTCCCGCAGTGTCCTTTAAGGGTGCAACACTGTCTTTTACTGCCTAATTAAAGCTCTACAGCACACACAGGCAAGTCCAATCTGAGAAGTCACACACTGCTACTGGTTCATCTAGGGGTCGTTACCTTGGCAGCGGCCTGCTCCTCTTCTACACCATCCCCAATAACAACATACACTACCTTCCTGCCATACCTCTGCATTACGCGTTCAAAGCAACTCTCTTTGCCTGCAACATAAACAAGGTGATAGGTCAGAGGATGGGGGTCAGAGGTGAGATTTTACCTGGCTGGCTGCATGCTCCTCATCGCGCCCATCGCCAATCACAACATACGTAATGTTAGTGCCAAACCTGGATACTATACGTTCAAAACAGCTCTCTTTACCTGTGGAAACAAGGCATACACTTAAACCTTAAAGGAATAGGGAAATTAATATACTCAAATAATTTAATCACCCTCAAGTTGTTCCAAACCTGTATGGAATAGGTTAGGACTTTATTAATGTCTTAAATTTCAGTCTGTTACTAATTACTAGAGGTAGACCAATATATCTGTTTTACCGGTTAATCGGTGCCAATAATTGCCGATTGTTTATTTTATTCCAGCAGTATAACTGAAGCGTCTAGAAGTGAAAAAACAACAACAACAATGAAAAAAACTATTAATGACACCTAGTGGGGATTTGTTATACCTAAAGCTTTCATCATTAATAATATCCATAACTGTGTTTATCCGCACTTGAATGCATATTTTGATTAGATAAATCAAGTGTTCTAAATTAAAGAGAAAGCGTGCAAAGAAAAATTTGACTATATAGAAATGTGCCCGCAGCACATATAAAGTGTATCCAGCTTTATTGTGAATAATAATAAAAATCCTCACCTAGTGAATATATAAAATCCTCAATCTGGTGAATATAGGCTACAAACATTTGGTAAAAACTTAAATATATACCATTCTAACTGAGCCAATTCTCTGTCATTTCAAAATAAGAGTCCCAAAATAAGTAAGTGTTTTTCAGGCCTGTTTATTGATAAAATCCTTCATTTTTGCTGGTTATTATTGCAATTTGGTTGGACTATAGACTGAATCTGGAATTTTTGTTCATTTTGGACTCTTGTATCCTCTGTCTGTGCCCGTCGTAGTATGGAAAGACAAATAAATTTCATTTGAAAAACTATTGGCAGATTAATCGGTTATTGGCCTATTCCACTACCTTAGTTATCGGTATCTGCAAAATTCAGGTCGACCTCTACTAATTGCAGCTTAAGTTTGGTCTGTGTCTCACCTAAAACAACTGGAGTATAACACGAAAGTCGTAAGGACCAGTCTCGTGATACTTTTATGGTGGTGTTGCATTTCTTTTCCAATTCCATAGAAAAGAGCAAACAGCATATTCCTCAAAACATCTCATTTTGTGTTAAATGAAAGAAAAAGTCAAATGGGTTTGGGAAAACATGAGGGTGAGTAAATTATGTCAGACATGTCATTTTTGGGCGAACTATTCCTTTAACGCACATTGACAAGCACACACAAAAAAACACAGATTACATGGAGTAATCATAAAAAACTGTAAAAATAGAGAAAGAGAGAGAGAAAGAGAGAGAGAAAGAGAGAGAGAGAAAAGGAAAAAAAACTAAAATTGGAGGGAGATGAAGGAATAGAGAAGAAAAGTCAAAGAGCTCAATATGCAGAAAAATAGAGACGAAGAAGGATTTTTTCCCCAAAAAGACATAAATGCAAACCGACAATCACTGTTGCAAACACATACAAACCCTGACCTCTGAGAGAATTTATTCTTGCTGTAACCGTGACAACTTTAACAAGCATTAGGTTTGTGGAAGAATGTGAACAGTATCAAACTTTGGGTCAATGAGACAAAGGAACTTGGACTAGTCAAACAAGATGATAGATTAGATTTGAATCAAAAGTCTCCTTCAATAAATTATTTTTACACAGTGCATAAAGGTAGCATAAAAAAAGAGAAAATATGTTAAAAAGTGACATTGAGGTAAGAAACTGAACCTGGAACCAAACACTATAAGCTAAATAACTTTATCAATCATGGGGACTGTGAGAATGGGGTAGGGGCACATGTAATTTTTACATTTATGCAATAAGTAGAAACTTATTTACTGTATAGTGCATTTGAGGTATACTATTTGCTCAGCACATGACTTCCTTGGCACTTTGCTAATGCCATGCTCTACCAGTTGATCTAAACGTTAGGTTTATATATGTACAGTTTTTAATATATGTGTATTAGCACCACTTGTGACCACTAGCTGACCTCTTGAGGTGAAAAGAAATGATCAGAAAGAAGAGAGGGGATTAAATGCTTTTCCGTTGTGATTGAAGGCGGATCCAAAAGTCCAGATGTTTATAAAGGAGCAGAATACAAGACTGACTTGACTCAAGGGGATAATGAGAGATCAACCAATCAGAATCAACTCCACATGACCAGAGGGAGAGTGAACATGAGTGAATGAGAGAGGAAGAATTTCATGACCAGGTCATCCTGATCTCTTATGATTTATGTTTCAATGCTACAATGTGAGCCAAAGCATGTTCCACACACACACACACACACACACGCACACACAGACTGAACCCTACATTACCCCAAACTGCAAAAACCAGCATGGAAATAGGGTCAGTTAATTCAAGGTAAAGTCTGCTCTTTTATCACCTGAATTATAACTCACCTATTTTGGTTGCACTGTAAATGTTTTCAATAGGAAAGACAGAGCCCAGACTATACAACAACACCTTAGCAAGTGCAGGTATTAACTGTGTCGTTGTCACCAGGACGTTAACACAGTTACTCCTGTGACACAGAGAAAGACAGAGAGAGATGTTACACACCTTATGAACTTTGAAAATGCAAGTAAAATCTGGCTTTGTGATAAAATGGTAACTTTATAGGGAACCGCAACATAATGCATGATTTAAGTGGAACTGTAAGAATCAGACCATCACTGATGTACAGAAAGGGTCAAGAGTGATTCAAATAAAATACACACAAACTATCTACTAAAGCGAACATTTGTTGCGACTCAGGCATTTTCTAATTTAAATCAGAAGTTTATCTAAGATGCCTAGAGATTGTTTAGCAAAAATATGTGAAATAGGGGTGTAAATCACAAGTTTCATCGCGATATGATCTTATCAGTGTCAAAATAAAGACATTCAAAAATATACATAGATGTTTATGTGCTGCACTGATGACATCACATCATTGGTTATTTGATTGATACATCAATCCAGTTGATACATCAATCAATACATATACTGTATATATATATATATCTATAGTGTAAATATTTAATATATTATGTATAACATATATAAATAATATATAATAAAATAATATAATATATGTATTATAAAAATATATTTTTATAAAACAAATGCAAAATTGCATTAATGGCCAGTAAAAAATATTAATGACCAGCAATTTTTCTTGCCAGGTGGAATGTGTAGAAAAAAGTTTGTTTTGGACCCTGTATTTACTTACATGTCCCCTCATGATGAAGGCTCATGATATATGAACTGACATACCTGGAGCTGATGATTGACAAAGACTTGAGTGCAGTGGTCAGCCAGGAGTCTGTAAGGGCCTCCACCTCTGCCCTCAGTTGGAGCCACGCCTCTCTTTTGGCTGGACCCAGCAACCCTGCAAAATGACATGACCAAAACACTACATTCATAACATTATGGCGTACTCACCATTTAAGGCCAGCATCATACAAACAAGGTCATGTTCTACAGACCAGTGGTTCTCGACCCACCACAAAACACTAAATATAAACACTACTATAGACTATTATATTTATTTACTTATTTGTCATTTAGTTGACATTATCTAAAGCAACTTACAATCCATCTATGACAAACTGAGGTTTAGGGACTTTTTCAAGGGCACAATATTAAATCATGGATTATGTGATTTGAAACCACAACCTTTGGTTACCCACCTAGATCTATAGCCACCTGGTTACACCATTGAATGACATACACTCAATATTTAGCCATTCAAAATCTTACCCCCCACATTGTTTTTGTAGGAGCAGTATAGTTCCTTCACTCGTCTGTATCGGAAGGCTAACTTCCTCATCCAGTCAACTCCGCCCCTAACACCTGTTGCTAGGCACAGACTTGCGCTTGTAGCAGCTGCATGGAAGCCATCAGTGGCAAAACTGTAAGTACTGTAGATAATAACAATGACAACCTTGGTTTACGTACAATATAATACACATTCACTCATATTTAAAAAACAAAACAAAAAAACATTTATCTTTGAAAATAATTTAAACAGTTCGTTCAGTATGTGATGTATAAATAGTTTGACATCAGCAGGCCTTAGTTAATGGTTAATAACGTAATAGTTTGTTGTACATGTCATAAACTTACCTGAGGTCCTGCCCATTGTCATCTGATGAGGCATCATCAATGTGCACCTGGTCACACTCCTTTAGGAACACACAGTGAGGTTACCATAACTAACCAGCAGGGGGCCACACAGTCACATTAACATTTACACAAACACATTCTGAATGTTTTGGACAGGAAGAATATAAAAGGGAAAAGTAATAAAAGCAGGAGAGGATAGTTTGCTTACCTCTAAATCATTAAAGAATAGATGTGTATCAGCAAGATTGAAGATCATCTCCTCCATCCTTAAACCAAGAGTCACAGCCAAAGGAGGATCCTATAGCGTCGATATTCATAATGAGTATATAAGTAACTTGATTACGGCTATCATCATCCTTGTCAACACAACCAACTTGAGAGTGCAGTTTAAACACTAATGTAGCCACTAATTTGACAGTTTTGGAAGTTGTTACCAATTTACTTGAGGGTTGTCGATGCATAGCATGTCAATTCATCTTTTTTTACCAACATCAAGAATTCAGATAAAAATGTATATGGGTGTTTCTTCAACTTTGGGCACTTTTAGCACTGTGAACTCATTTTCACCACATCAGATTCTGTATTGTGTTTAATAGAATTCTGTGGTGGAAATGAAAGTTACATTTGTAAAGTTTTTGAAATAAAATGTCAGACTCTTTTGTCGTGCTCAGGCTATTTTAATAGCTAACATTTTATGTATCCTAAATACAAACAATTAATTAATATTTTCACACTTTTTGCATAATTTTGCAAAATTACAGCTTGACAGGGGACAGCACCTAATAAAATTACTCAAGAGTTATTTACATTGAATTGTGTTTGAGTTCTTTAAACATCACTCATATTTCATCAAAAACATGCTCTAAACTGACACCTTTGTTGACTTGATAAACAAGTACACTAACTTTTGCAACACTTTGTAAGGGGCAAAATTGTTTGGTATGGTAGAAGTGATGCCACAACTGTGGGACAGTCATCATGTTTTTTTTATACAAATAATTTTCCCATGATAAATATTGAAATTGTTTAAATAAATATTCCTGGTTCAAAACAATTTCAGCTCAATCAACAGCATTTGTGGAATAATGTTAATAACCACAACAATTTATTTGGACTTGCCTCTCATATTATATATTAAAAAAAAAATTACAACGGAAGTGAATGGGGCCAATCTGTAAATGTTAAAAAAGATTCAAAAGAATAGCCACAAGACATAAACAACAATATATATTGTTGGTTTGTGAAATAAATGGCTTACTAAACTTTTCTGTGTTAAGTTAAATCCAATTTTAACTTCATTGCCATGACAATGTAATGTCAACAAACACTAACCCCCAAATTACCATAATTGTTTTTTAAACAAATACACAGCTCAAATAATACATGTATACAGAATTAATATAAGTGCTTTTATAAAATTATAAGCTTCACATTTCTGCCTTTAAACCCTCCAAAACTCTTCCCCATTCACTTCCATTGTAAGTGCCTCACTGGAACCTCGATATTTTATTTTATGTTTTTAAGAAAAGGAGGGACGAGTCGAAAATAAGTTTTGTGGTAATTGACATTATGCCACTAAAGCTGCTGATTGAGTTTAACTTGAATTGATACTAAATACTCCTTTAAGTTTATTTCACTCTTTGTTTAGATGATCATAGTTTTTGTGCTTTTATCATGGATATTTATATTTTAATTTTGAAAGACTTGGTCTGGGACAAGGCTTCAACAGTAATATCTATACATAAAAGCCATTTGAAAAGTACAAAAAATAAATGACGAAGGCCTAGACATTTTTTTGTTTTAATGTTACTTTGATATAACAAAAAGAAACAACGAAGAAATCTGTTGGTTTTTATTCAAATCTACCCCGGGGACATGAAATAGCTTGAAGTAAAAAAAAAACTAAAAAAACACCCATATATATAAGGGAAAGTGTACAGTATATTTGAGCTGCTGTGACTATTTCTTTAAAGTTTTTCACCATTTTTAATAGCCTTTAAGGTTTTCTGCAGTTCTCTTAAATAGTCCACATAGTCCTTTAGTCACTTAAAAAGTACAAATATTCCATGTATACATAGACTAAAGTCTCGCAATTATCAGAGACGATTGCATAATAATGATTAAAAAATGAGCAAATACTTTTTAAAATAGATTTAGATGGAGTAAAACATGTCACACTGCACGTCAACTTTCCAAAAGTATTTCATGTCAGCTACCCATAATCAATTCCAACACACATTTATTTTCTCTTTAAATATAATGTTCACCATTTTCAGCAGATGATGACAGACACACTACACTTGTCTCAGAACATCACAACCACCCTTCAAACATGCACACACGCACACAAAATGAAAGAAAGAGAGATGGGGAGAGTACCCAGCTGTAAAAATCATCACATGTGATGGAGTCTGTTGGCTCAGAGGCGATTGGCCAAGACAGCGAACGAGAATAGAAAAGCACACTCACACAGGCACAAACTTAATGTTGAAAAATCAAGAGTTTGGAAATTATGATTCAACTGTTTGAAAATGTTTAAAACTTAATATAAGCACACGTTAAAAAATTATAATTGAGGTGATTTTTTTTACATTAAAATAAACAATTTAAGACACATTGACATAGAACTGCTTTGCCTTTTATTTTTTTATACTTTATAGTGGTGATTTCACACTCTTTGCACTGATGTCTCTATTAGTCAATGTGTGTTTTGCCATTTAAGCGTGTGACAGCATGCGCGATGACTCGAGGGTGCCTAAGAACGGAGGGTTTTAATCGTCATAGAGACTGCAGAAATAGCGCCAGAGCCGTGAATAGACGCAGCTGTCTCCATGTCTCTCACCAACCGAACGACAAGAAATTAGGAAAGGTGTCAGAAGAAGTCTGACACTTTATACTCCTCTTGAGTCTGACCATCATAGTGCTGAATCTAATAATCCTGTACAAGGGAGTCATAATAATGGGTCAAGATTAAAATGAAAGATTTTATTCTGAACTGAAATACGCTAGTTTCTTTCTTGCAGCAAGGACTAAATCTTGACTGCAAAATACTCTGAACTCTGGAACACACATATGAAGCCAAGGAGGGGGTTTACAACGTCAATAGAAAATCACATTTTAGCTCTGCATAAGAAGATCAGGGTCAGTGGAACATTTCGATTTTTGAACGACCTTTGAATCCTTTACAAAGCATAAAATGAACAGCATATGTATTTAAACTATGATAATAACATAATAATTACATAATTATAACAGGTCATAGGATTTGAAATTCTGCCCGACTGCACATTTGAGGTGGTCTACTCTACTGTGTGCCAATGTAAGTCTATACATGACTGTTTGAGATTATTTATGTGCATGTGTACAGTGCGCAATTGTTTGCTCTCACCTTGCCATATTTCTGTGCATAGGAGCCTGTGAGGAGTGAGTGAAACACAATGATTGTCTCGTCCAGATCCCAAACAAACACCCTCTGTAAAAACATGCAGATACATGTTTGATATCAGTAAACAAACAGAGATGACACAAAGGATCACGCAGTGTCTGAATGTTTACATTAGCATGTGTAATCATCTCCGACTGCTGTGTCTGTGATAGTGTGCATAAGTGTATGTGTGTTTGCAACATCAGTTTTGACATGTATTTTTAAGTGTTTTGCATGAATACATGACTGTAACTTTGTTGCTTTCTCCTTATATCTATTTAATATCTAAAGTGGCATCTAAATGTCTTAGATCACAAGTGAAAATGCTTCTATTTGGCATTTTTCTTATTTAATATGTTTTTAATTTAATAATTTGATTATTTATTAAAATGTACATACTTTTTTGGTTCTAATTGTATAATAATACTAAGTACATTTGCTTTAAAACCTACTTAGAACTGAGGGTCAATTTGACCCCTTTTTTATTTTTTATAAAACATTAACTTCACTTCAACTTTCATCCTTTCAAAACGACACCAAGATCAAGTTGTAGTCCATTCAGAGGCTGATATTTTGCACAAAACATGTTGCCTTCCATAAAAGACTGGACATCTATGGGTGGAGTCACAAAACAAGTTGGCACCCTGCGATTAGATCTGTATATTGTGATAAAAGGTGAAGGAGAAATTTGTTTCTAGTGTTTGCTGCCATCTAGTGGAATGATCTAAGACTAAAAGTAGGGAGATAGAGCAAACAGAGCCTTTATTACAGGCTTTTGAAGCTTTTTTACTAGTTTTCAAGCTGCATTGGGGTGTCCCCGGCCTTTCAGATCTGTATATTGTGATGGAAGGTTAAAGAGAAAAAATATATTTTTTCTAGTGTTAGCTGTCATCTAGTGGAACGATTATTTAAGACCAAAAGTAGAGAGGCAGAGCAAATAGAGCCTTTATAACAAGCTTTTGAAATTGAATATGAAAAACGGCTAAATTTGACCCGGCAGGTTCAAAGTAGGATCGTAAAGACTATACAAGGTCATGTACATGTCAGCATGCACTCGATCTGGCATGGACTTCACAAGTTTGTGAAAAACCTTATGATGCACATTATCCAGCATGATTTGAAAAAGTTCCAAAGAGCATCTTGTGTTTCAGTTGAAGCAAGGAAATCTGACTTTAATATGGTCAAATATTAAAGAGTTAATATGGTCCCAAAGTTGAATACATTTGATTAGTGGCCTAGAAATAGTGCAGAATCTTAAATATTTTTTTAGATTTTACATCATAAATTTTATTTCTTTTTTAAATTTTTTCAAAAATCCTGAAACTTTGTTGATTTGTGTGTTTAAATAAAAAAACTTTTAATGGGGCCTCAAAAGTTTGGACCCTAATGTATATAAATACATTGGTGTATGCATATATTTGTGTGTTAAAATATTAACATACCTCAAGGTCACTGTCAGGTGGTGGGGAGGGGTTGTTCTTTCTGCCCCGACCTCTTGCTTTAGCCCCACCCCCTCGACACGACCGGTCCTCCATCTCCTTAATTGGCGTGGATGGGCTTTGCCCAGCTTCAAACTCACCTGCAAATGGGTAACCAAAAAAAACACTAATGAGCTAATTAAGAGAAGCCTCAAAGCTTTAAAAATCTGATGCTTTGTAGGACTGTCATGCATTCAAACTTGAATGTGCACATTTGTGTCTCAGTCCTAAACTTTTCAGTGGATTTACAGTGAAGTTCAGGTCAATACTCTGCCAACGGTCCTGTCTAAAGGAGAAATATAGTTAATGCAGTGTCTGCCACAGTATTAAATCTTCATCAGTGGCTATAGGCTATCTTTAGTTCTAAAATGGCAATGTTTGTGTGTTCTCATGTTCAAGATAAACCTTTTACATTAGTCATGAAAATGAGAAATTGGCACGCCTTATAGAACATGGTGTGTGTGTGAGTGTGTATGTGGCAAATGTACTATAATGTGCTCTTCTGAACTGCAGCCAAGCTAAATCACTGATTAATGCAGCTCTAGGACCCTAATTAATTTTGGGCCTTTTGGACAAATCCCCCAATCATCACAGCTCTATCTAACATAATCAACAACATCACTAAACCTTTATGCCAAAAGCCTTGTTACAATAGTTAAAACATTCTAACACTCGTTCAACTGTCAACTGTGTGTTTAGCTGCTCTATTTGGACAATTCACTTTCAAAAATGTTCTCATTTCTGACAGATAACAGATAGAATTAGAGTAACTAAAAAAAGAATGGCCGTCAAGAAAGTCTATGTAGACTACCAACTGCAGCCATTTTATGTTCCCACGCTCTTTGTCACCACTGAATTTAGATTCCTGTTAATTATCTAGACACATTGACCGAAGAGTGTCTTGTACATACCTGCATTTAGGTCAGCCGCTTGCCCTGTCATTATGGGGGTGGAGTCTTGCAGCTGATAGGAGGAGACTGAACCTGTGCTATCCAATGTGCTGTTAGATGACATGTAGGAACCGTAGGAGGAAGCAGAGTAATACTGAGCATATTGATTCTGCCCAAATGCTGTATATGATGGGTACTCCTGCTACAAACAAACAAACAAACAAACAAATAAAATTATCACTGATGTACAGTGGGTGAACATTCATATACTGACGGTTCTCAAACATACAATTTGGTGAAATATAGGATGAATGCAAGTTCATCACATTTTTAAAAACCTCATTAAATCAAAATAAGAATTTTGTGGCTTTTAGTCCATGTGTGTTTGTTTTAGGGCTGAAACGATTAGTCGACTTTATTGACACCGTCAACAATAAAAATTGATGACATAAATTTTAAAATTGGCAATATAAGAGTGAGTTTGTGTTTTTGTGAGTTAAACATGGATTGAAGTGAACAAAGTTGAGAGATGGTAGTCTTCACCGCATTACATACTGCAACAAAATACGTTTTTGATTTGTTTTTGTTTTGGCTTGTTTCCCAATATAAATATCTAAAACACCTTTAAATAAAGATGCATTAGCCTGAGAAGCAGCATATAAGATGTTTAGATTTGCTTTTATAAAATAGATCTTGAATATACTGTAAGTATATTTTGTCTTTACTGCAATTGCAGAAGTATAACCAAGTGAAAAAAATACACTTATATACAAATTACACTTATATTTGTCTCTTAAAGCATCTAAAATATGTTGCTTCTCAAGTAAATGTATTTTTAAACGGAAAACAAGACAAAAACACTTGATAACAATAGGATGTTTTTGCTGTGAATTTTTTACTGAATTAAACAAAGTATTTAACAAGTTTAATTCAGTAAAAAAAAGTAAAAAAATATTTAATTAAGTGAATGCCATTTAGAGGTATTTTTAAAAGATGATTTTGTCCGCTTTATTCTTAGCATGCAAGTTTAATGCAACCTTTTAAGTTGGGGCACAAGCTGTATAGTCAGTTAAGCGCTAATGATTAATCGTTGCAATAGTCACCCAAATAATCGTTCTAATAATTGTTACATTAGTCAATTATCAAAATAATCATTAGTTGCAGCCCTAGTTTGCTTGGCTGCAACTATGCGTCAATATGCTAGTGTACTCTTAACATTGACAAATTCACTTTTAGCAGATATACATATTTTAATTGTACAGTATTTCTCTTCTGGGAAAACAGGCCAAAAATATTGATGACTAATCTTGCACTACTCAGATGTTCCTCCAATAAAATGCTTGTAATAGAAATCAAGTATTTTACAGCCTATGCAAGGCGCATTGTAATTACCACAGAAGCACGTCAAGTCTTAAATATCACCAAAATGCAGAATGGGATGCTTTTGTCTGCAAGCGCTTTTCATATGGAGTACAAATCATCACTTGAAGCTGGCGCAAATCATAAAAATGACTTCACGATTGCAGTAGCAAAGCGGATAGTCACAGTCTACCAGCCGATTAACATTGTGGAGGATGAGAGTTTAAGAGATTTAATGCCCATTGCATTGAATTTGCAACCTATGGGGGGACAAGTTCTTTCAATTTGTCAACCTCCCACTTAGACTTCCCACTTAGGAAAAGTTTAATGTTACTTCAATTGATGCTATTTTAGTGCATTTATATCTTTATACTTTAGAAGGATTTGTTTGGAAAATCTTAATAAAGCATTATATTATTACATATTTTTTGTCTTCTTTCCTAAGCTGGAAATACATACATTTTGATAGGAAATTCCTTATTTATAGTCAAATTTCAGCACTTTAATCAGCGATTAATCACATAATTGTTTGTAGTTAATCGTGATTTATCGCAGATTAAAAAAAATATTATAATTTGACAGCACTTAAAAAAGGGAATGAGCCTTTTGATATGCCCAGTCCGAAACAAACTGTCTCTACAGGAAATATGTCAGAACATGACAGAAACTTGTGCCCATCCAGCATTTTGAGTGAGTGAACAAGAGAGAGTGAGTTTATCAGGGAAATGATGAACAGAGAAAATAGAGAAAGCAATAGATCTTGGATGTACAGATTTCTGGCTCATCCACACAGAACTTGGTTTGATGGGAGGTTTTTATCACTCTCTGGGTGCTCTTATATCTTTGAGAGAGTTTTACATGCACATATACAGGCAGGTCGCTTACGGAGATGACTCTTAAACTGTCAATGATTCACTCTCGCAAGAACAAGTTCGGCACAGTAAAACACTCTAAGCAAAACTGCACTACTGCTTTCATTCTCTCATGTTGTCCAAAGTCCACTCACTCCTTCATTTCAACCACTGCCAGAACTTCAATTTGTTTACACAGCAAAATTAATCAAGGGTGAGTGTGAGTATAGTTTGGTCATTTTCTTTGGCAGCAATTTTCATCATAAAAATTGAGGGAAACATTAAGTCCTAAATACATAAATTCTCTCAGATGAAGGATGGTGACCTGCTCTACGAGGTCAGAGCTGTTTTTAAAAACAGCGTTGGCCCTCTGTTGAACTTTGACGTTATTGGTGTGTTTGTGTCTGTACCTGTTGTGTGGTAAAGTTGCCTGGATTGGAGTTGTTGGAAGTGTAGAGACCTGGAGAGGTTGTAAAACCTGACCCTGCTGAGAGAAAGAAATTGAAGTGGAGTCAACACTCATTCAACATTAAAATAAATGTGACAGGGGTTTTGCCTCATCACAGGTCTCAACAAGGCTCTGCTTTAAAAAACAATCAGCTATTTCCACTTAATCACATCAAACATCTGATTGGGCAACAAAATTCTGCAATTTCAGAATGATGTTTTCATTGAAGACAAAGTCTAACACCAACATAGGTTGCATCTACGTCCCAAACAACCTCATTCCACGTATGCTTTAACTGAACAATAACAACCTGTGTTTGGGAATATACAAACTACAAACTTATAAATGAATCCAAGAAGTTTTGTTCTAGCCTCAAATGTGGACTGATGTCAAAGAGTTTATAAAACTTTTACTAATTTCAGCAGCAAAATTGCAGGCAAGATCCAACAACATACTGTCAGCCACTCCAGTGAGATGCTAGGCGTTAACATTTTGGTTGCCATGCCTCGAAATACAAACTAAAATGAGTACCAAATGGGTAACACTGGATTGTACAATATTCATGATAAGACCTATACATGCACACTGACCTGGCATCTGATAGGGCGAGTAAGCTGTCTGTCCTGGCTGAGGTGTGGTAAATCCAGGACTATAGCTGAGCCCTGATTGGAGGGTTGACTGGGTCTGTGTGAGTCCTCCCTCTGTCTTTATTCCCGGCAACATCACCCCTAAATCTGTAGCTCAAGAGCAAAAGAGAGGGCCTGTCAATCAAACTGGATTGAATATTAAAATCCTTAGAGATACAGATAGGAATATGCAAACACAACAACAAATATACATGTCTACACATACTCTCATCTTCCAACATTTAGACAATGATTAAGGATCTACCATATGTGGAGAGGCCATAATGTGGAGTAGTTTGAGAGTAGGGCGTATAAACTGTTGACTGCTGCACGCTACTGAACTGTGATTGGCCAGTGTAGGCTGACATGGGAGGAGCTACAGGGGTAGACAGGATGTGGGGGTAAGGCCTGCAAATAAAACACAAAATTAAAACATTCAGATTTTGAGTAGATGCTTAGACATGTGAATGACTGTGTGTGTGTGAGAAAGAAACTTACTTTGAGGGGTAGAGAGGAGGTGAATACTGGTGAGCCGGACGAGGGCTAAATCCACTGCTGCTTATAACTATGCATAAAAAGAAAATACATTTAATATTTAAAAGAGATCATATAGATAATTTCTTATCACATATACTTCCATAACCATAAATAAAGGCACTTTTAAACCAAAAAGTGCAAATATATTTTAAATGTTTTAAAGGCAAAAAATATATTTTCTTCTCTCAACTTTTCCAAAGTTACACTCTGTTGTTGTGCTTGTACAACTCTGGTTTACTAAAACTGCTGCCTTTTTAATGATGTTTTGCTTGTGTTTGATCTCATTGTGCATATCTCACAAGTTTTGGATAAAAATAAGCTTTGGATAAAATAAATTAATGTAAATGTATATTTCTAAAGATGATGATTTCTAATTTAATTAAGTAAATAAATCAACAACAGTAGATGGAATGTATCATTTTTACACACACCTTTCTGTGATATATCAGCACTCAATACCGTATGCCAGCTGTCGTTTGCTTCACTGAATGTGTACTTTATTACATATCGAAACCATAAAATAAAAAGTGTGCTGGAATTCTTCCATTCGAAAAGCATTTGCCAAAACTTTCAGTGCATACACACACACACATGCATATTATACCCAAATCGGCCAGATTGGCCATTCTCTGCTGACCTCTCTTTTTTTGTTTTTGGCACCATTCAGAATAAACTCTAGAGACTTTTGTGTGTGAAAATCCCAGGAGATCAGCAGTTACAGAAATACTCAAACCAGCCCGTCTGGCACAAACAATCATGCCACGCTCCAAATGAGATCACTGAGATTTTTTCCCCATTCTGATGGTTGATGTGAACATTAACTGAAGCTCCTGACCCGTATCTGAATGATTTTATGCATTGCACTGTTGCCATATGATTGGCTGATTAGATAATCGCATGGATGATTGTTGGTGCCAGATGGGCTGGTTTGAGTATTTCTGTAACTGCTGATCTCCTGGGATTTTCACACACAACAGTCTCTAGAATTTACTCTGAATGGCATAAAAAATAAAATAAAAATACATCCATTGAGGGGCAGTTCTGTGGATGGAAATGCCTTGTTGATGAGAGAGGTCAACAAAGAATGGCCAGACTGGTTCAAACTGGCAAAGTCTACAGTAACTCAGATAACCACTCTGTACAATTGTGAGAAGAATATTATCTCAGAATGTTAATATGAGATGTGGGTTGGCGCTGTTTGGCGGCACGAGGTGGACCTACACAATATTAGGGATGTGGTTTTAATGTTGTGGCTGATCGGTGTATGTGTGCTAACGCAAACACGGGTTTTGATTGACAACTCACAGTCTTTCTCTACAGCTGGTTTCATTTGAACAAAAACACTCTAAAAACCAGTCTTCTGTCTACATCAAAGAGTATGATGGTTTCCTCCTCTTGCCTCCCCAATTCTTGCCTCCCTGTTTTGTCCACTGTCTCTCCCTCTCCTTTCTTAAATTCTTAATATGCCATATAAAAAACAAAACAAATGAATGATTACTTCCCTACTGGAGAGATGGACGTTGCTGTTCACTAGAATATTTAGCATGTTGAATGCTGGTAAACTGGTGTCCCTGCCAGGCTTAAAATAATGTTCCGGGTTCAACAGTCAAGCTCAAGCGACAGAATTTATTGTACAATGTTTATTACCACAAAAATAATTTAGTCTAATCCCTCCTTTATTTAAAAACACAAATAACAAGACTGGGTTACAGTGAGGAATGAACAACTGACGTTCTTCTAAATGTCCTAGATCGCATCTAACTATTACAACCCAAGTTTTTTTGTCCACAGGAATTTTTTTGCAGTGCATATTTTTTATGTTTTGTCAGCTGAAACAAATCAAACAGCACATACCTCATTTTCAATTGTGAAAAATTAGACTAAGGTCTATTCTACTGTGAAAAAAAGTTACAAAACAAATCAACAGAATAAACTATGATCAGACATACTGTTGTCTTCTCTACAGAGACATCACAGTTCACTGTCAGCTCAAGCAAGTGCCTCAACCTTCTCTGCAGGGGACCGCATGGACAGCGGGTTTCTCAATCTATGAGCGTATGTATGCGCTCTGATCTAAATAAAGAGTCTGTAGCTCTGATGACGTTAGCTCAAGGACACTACAAAGATTGAGGGCTCAGAGCTTTCAGCAACTTGCCCAGCAGGATTACAGCAAGCATTCTCAATGCAGCACATGCAAGTGTGTGTGTGTGTGTGTGGATGTCTTACCTGACCCAGTATAAGTGTCCAGCCCTGTGTCTCCTGCTGAACTCACAGCCTCACTGCTGTTCAAAGGCTCTGACTTAACTTAAAGAGAAAATGAGCAAGAAAGAGAAAATACATTCTATATACTGTCAAACTTTGATATACAAAAACTTCTAAAAATCGAATAAACTCCAAACGTATTAGTAAAGAAATACTCTCTGATTTATGATCTGATTTATTTATTTATTTATTGTTTTTTTAAATCAAAAGCTCCGGAAAACCGTAAACCGAAAACTCCAAAAGCACTGCACCCAAACACACACAAACACATGCTTTGTCATACATATACACTCAAACACATGCAGTATACCATTATTCTTCATACTTGGGGCAGTGGGCGGAGTACTGCAACCCAGCAACCAATCAGCCGTGTTTAGAATTGTCATGTTCTCTCCTGGGGGGATGGGGCGGAGTCAGATGTACAGTGCAACAAATGATGCTAGACTAGATCTCTTAACTACTATTTTTGCAATTACTTTTAATCAACTCGTCCCAAGGTGATTTTTTTGTGAATGTATGAAGTCAGTTCCCCCTTGAGTTCACACAGATGTCTTAGCAGAGTAACCACAGGTGTAGTTCATCACATTCACTATGGACATGCTCCACTAAAGTTGAGTCACTCTAGGCTTTGAGCATGAGAAATTACTTCGGACACCTCAATGGGCAGGATATGATGTCATGCTCGAGGGCTTCTGGTTTAAAAAAATACTAAATCACAAATAACAAATAATAATGTATTCAAAACGTTAAAATACACCATCTACTCACTTGCCTGCAACATTTAAAAATAAGCACCTTTGAAATATGCGTTCTACTCCAAAACCAAGTGAGCTGCCTCACTGTATTCTATGACATCATCCTAACTAAAATGGAGCCTCAAGACACCGATTTGGAATGCTCTACATAGGCAGCAACTCGGAACTGATTTTAATACAGGTGACGAGAGAGGAATGACATGATACTGTAATGAGCACACACACACACACACACACACACACACACACACACACACATTTTGGGTCAAATAGTTTTCTTTTATTTTAAGTGTTTTGTATTTTTTGAATGGATTCTAAAAATGTATCTCGCTTCACAAGCCATATTGATAAGGATGCATAAAATGCTAGCTTAGATTTCCATTGAACAATTTAAACAATTTGCCATACAATATTTTATGTAAATGTAAATTCTGTGCAAAGCTAATTTTTTTTCTTTTGCAAACATAGTGATATTGAATTCCATTTTAATGAATGTTAAGCCACTATTTTTCATGTTTCCTGAAAGGAATATTCCAGGTTCAATACAATAAATCTCAATCGACAGCATTTTTGGCATAATGTTGATTACAACAAAAATTTATTTTGACTTGCCAATCCATAAACATTAAAATACTCTGTGTTTCAAGCCACAATAGATAAACAATATTCATATTAACATCTCTTTTGTTTGATAACATCACAAACAATCCATTTCTGTGTGAATATATATCCAATTTTACAACTTAGTTGCCATGACAATGTAATGTCAACAAACTGTAACAAGCGTCAGCGAGACAAACAGACCCAAATGCAGAAAAACAGTTCAAAGGATTTATTTACAATAAATATGAGCAGTCACTGAGTTGTGGTATCCTCCGTGTAAGACCAGTTGACACGCAGCACACTGGAAAGCATCCACACTCCCGATACACGGGCAGAGACGAAGTATCCTCCCGATAAATAACCGCTGGCACGCAGTAAACTGGAAGGCAATCACACACCCGACACGCGGGCAACCAACAGATACACGAGACAGGGCCAATAGACAGAGAGAGACTGAGGTTAGTTCCTTAACAACAAACAGCTTACTATAATGAAACACATTCAGTCAACACTCAACTACAAATAACTCCATTCAGTCAACACTGAACTAGATTTACCATTCGACAAACCAGCAAAGGACATGACACATGAGGGGATTAATATAGGCATGAACAAGCAAGGGGCAGGTGCCGCACGCCAGCTGAAAGTTGTCATGATCAGCATTACCATGGAAACGCTGATTCCGCGTGCCAGCGGCACCTGAAACACATGAGGGCGAAAACATCAACAAGCTTGGAACAAAACAAACCGAACATGGAGCATGAGTGTTCGAATCCTGACACCATTCCCCGGACACGAACAAGACAGACTGAAGAGCGCAGGTCAGTAACTCACAACCGGACACCTGCGCTGACACAAAGAACATACACGAAACACAAGACAGACAAGGAATGATGATGCCATGGTCCCATCAGACAAAAACCCAACCTGACAAGGTGACAGGACAATGACATCACCGGAGAACGCATGACGGTAACTCACACATGGCGGTAACAACCGGACCTGTGCGCTCACACAAAGACAGGACACAAAATCAGAACCTGCGGTGATGATGTCACATGACACAAACATTAAAACCCTAAAACGACTGAAAAAATGACACTTTATAGCTAAAATAATAAATGAGTTTAAACCGAAGAATTAAAGGTGCACTCAGTAACAGGGGTGTACTGGCCATAGGGAGAACCGGGACTTTTCCCGGTGGGCCAACCACGAAACAGGGCCGAACGGCTAAAAGGTAACATTATGCCACAAATGCTGTTGATTGAGCATAACTTGTATTGAACCTAGAATATTCCTTTATGAAGTAACTGACACTTTTCTAAGCTCCGCCCCCCTTGACTACCATTGCTGCTCGCTCTGACAAGCTTTGCAGAAATTCCTATAGAAACGAATGGGAGATTGCCTTGAATGCAGTGTTTTTTTTCTCATAAACGGAATTGATAATTTTCTTATGTGGGCTGTAATGAAGATTTTAAAGCATATTTATCTGATGTTTATTTAAAAGGAAATGGTTAAATTACACAGTAATTTGATTGAAAATTGTAGAGACTTTAAATCAGAATTGAGGCAGATGATTATCACAGTCACTTAAAAAGCATCATTGGATGGCGACACATTAGTTAACATTAGTGTAAGTGAACTGTACTTCTCAAAACGTCTCATAACACTCTTGCTATGCACTCTTTATTTACTATCTACTTTACTAAGACCTGAATCAATTCATGAATTAATTTAAGTTATTAGCTTTAATTTTGATTAATTGTTTAATCCATAGCATGCTCTTTTCGACATTTATTTAAAGATGTTAAAAAAAGATAGAAAAAAAACACTTTGAGTATCCTCTCTGACCCAGCAACAGACCCAGATATAATGTTTTTCTTTTGACTTTTTTTTCTTTTAATTTTCTTTTATAATTTCAATAAAGTTCCATTTAAAACTACATAACATTGCATCAAACACACATTACTCCCATAGATTCTCATTGGAAAAAAGCTAGTGCTTTTCAGAGAAGCAAAGGATCAATTAGACAGAGTTAAGACAATATCCTTCATTAAAAACATTGATACCTAGCATCAAGTTTCCAATATCATATTTTGCCATGATAATTTTTTTATGACAGCTTTGTCAAGTCAAGGTACTGAGTGACAAAGATGTATTTGCAGAAAGATTTCTTTTAAATCTGAGAGAGAGAGAGAGAGAATGAGAGAGAGAGAGAGAGAGAGAGAGAGAAGTGCTCTAAAGTAAGATGAATGAGGCTTCATAGGCAGTGGGATTCAAGTAGGGATATGTGTGTCTGTGTGGGTGGTTGTGTAGGCGATTGGATTGTGTGTGTATGTGCATATGTGTGCATGGAGGGATTCAGTCTAGGCTGTGAGTTGATGAGGTAGACAGAGGAGAATGCTGAATATGTCGTTGTTTGGCAGAAGCACAGTCCCAGTCTGTGTGTGAATATGTGTGTGTGTGTGTGTCAAGCTGTTAAAATCATTAGCTGAGCTCTAATCAAAATGATTTACTGAGTTCGGATCCTTTTCTCTCTCCTAGTCTTTCTCTTTTGTTTTATTCCAACTACATCTCAAAAACAGATGAGATTACACACAACTTACACACATTTATGTACACACAGGCCACAGACAACATAGATCTCTCCAGAGAATCTAAACTTAACTATCTCTCTTGTGTTTTGGATCACACGCTCACAGCCATAGATCAAAAGTTTTTCTGCTAGAGTGTTGAAAGTCTATTAAGCCTTGCATATGTTTGCTTAACGTTTTCTTCTTTAACGTTTGTTTAGTGTTTTCCTCCAGGAGAGAAAAGAGAGTGAGCACATGTTGACAGAGAGAAATTTTGAGTTTAAATACAGGAAATAGTTTTCTGCACTCCGCTGAAACATGCACAGAAAAGTGCTGGAAAACATTTCAACACAAAGATACTCATACACACACATGTTTTTTTCTATTTCATTTAGGCCTGTATTTAGTGGATACAGGCAGAGAGACAGATCATATTTGACCTTTGAGGTTAGTGAGCGCTCAATGCCGAGTCGGAACATCTTGACAAAGGACATCACCACTAATCCAATGAACCCACTGTGGACTGTACCAAAAACACCAGAACAAGAAACACTTTATCCAGACATCACACACCAGGACTTCTACCCTGCTTTCAATTACAGCATGAAAGTAGACGATGTTGAACAGCATCAAAGCAGATTTCTACTTCTAAATGGTTGAAAGTGCCTGTTTATCAGCTAATATTATGTGGAATCGTAAATCTATCTGTCCGTCCGTCCATCTATCTATCAGCAGTTGAAGTTAGAAGTTGACATACACCTTAGCCAAATACATTTAAACTCAGTTTTTCACAATTCCTGATATTTAATCATAGAAAACATTCCCTGTCTTAGGTCAGTTAGGATCACTATTTTATTTTAAGAATGTGAAATGTCAGAAAAATAGTAGAGAGAATTATTTATTTAATCTATTATTTCTTTCATCACATTCCCAGTGGGTCAGAAGTTTACATCCAAGTTATTAGTATTTGGTAGCATTACCTTTAAATTGTTTAACTTTGGTCAAACGTTTTGAGCAGCCTTCCACATGCTTCTCACAATAAGTTGCTGACATTTTGGCCCATTTCTCCAGACAGAACTGGTGTAACTGTGGCAGGTTTGTAAGCCTCCTTGCTCGCACAAGCTTTTTCAGTTCAGCCAACAAATTTTCGATCAGATTGAGGTCAGAGCTTTGTGATAGCCCCTCCAGTACCTTGACTTTGTTGTCCTTAAGCCATTTTGCCACAACTTTGGAGGTATGCTTCAGGTCACGGACCATTTGAAGGACCCATTTGCGACCGAGCTTTAACTTCATGGCTGATGTCTTGAGATTTTGCTTAATCATTTTTGCTTTCATTTTGCTCAATATATCCACATAATTTTCCTTCCTCATGATGCCATCTATTTTGTGAAGTGCACCAGTCCCTCCAGCAGCAAAGCACCCCCACAACATGATGCTGCCACCCCCATGCTTTACGGTTGGGATGGTGTTCTTCAGCTTGCAAGCCTCACCCTTTTTACTCCAAACATAACAATAGTCATTATGGCCAAACAGTTAAATTTTTGTTTCATCAGACCAGAGGAGATTTCTCCAAAAAGTAAGATCTTTGACCCCATGTGCACTTGCAAACTGTAGTCTAACTATGGCAGTTTTGGAGCAGTGGTTTCTTCCTTGCTGAGCAGCCTTTCACGTTATGTCGATATAGGACATGTTTTACTGTGGATATAGATACTTGTCTAGAGAATCTAAACTTAACTATCTCTCTTGTGTTTTGGATCACACGCTCACAGCCATAGATCAAACGATTTTCTGCTAGAGTGTTGAAAGTCTATTAAGCCTTGCATATGTTTGCTTAACATTTTCTTCTTTAAAGTTTGTTTAGTGTTTTCCTCCAGGAGAGAAAAGACAGTGAGCACATGCTGACAGAGAGAAATTTTGAGTTTAAATACAGGAAATAGTTTTCTGCGCTCCGCTGAAACATGCACAGAAAAGTGCTGGAAAACATTTCAACACAAAGATACTCATACACACACATGTTTTTTTCTATTTCAATTAGGCCTGTATTTAGTGGATACAGGCAGAGAGACAGATCATATTTGACCTTTGAGGTTAGTGAGCGCTCAATGCCGAGTCAGAACAGAGGACATTTCTCCAAAAAGTAAGATCTTTGTCCCCATGTGCACTTGCAAACTGTAGTCTAACTATGGCAGTTTTGGAGCAGTGGTTTCTTCCTTGCTGAGCAGCCTTTCACGTTATGTCGATATAGGACATGTTTTACTGTGGATATAGATACTTGTCTACCTGTTTCCTCCAGCATCTTCACGAGGTCCTTTACTGTTGTTCTGGGATTAATTTGCACTTTTTGCACAAAACTACGTTCATCTCTAGGAGACAGAATGTGTCTCCTTCCTGAGCGGTATGATGGCTGTGTGGTCCCATTGTGTTTATTCTTGTGAACTATTGTTAGTACAGATAAACGTGGTACCTTAAGGCTTTGGAAATTGCTCCCAAGGATGAACCAGACTTTTTGTCTGAGGTCTTGGCTGATTTCTTTTGATTTTCTCATGATGTCAAGCAAAGAGGCACTGAGGTTGAAGGTAGGCCTTAAAATACATCCCCACAGTTACACCTCCAATTGACTCCAATTAGCCAATCAGAAGATTATTGGCTAATTGCCAAAAGGCTTGATATCATTTTCTGGAATTTTCCAAGCTGCTTAAAGGCACAGTTAACTTCTGACCCTCTGGAATTGTGTTATACAGTAGTAAATTAAAAGTGAAACAATCTGTTTGTAAACAATTGCTGGAAAAATTACTCGATTCATGCACAAAGTAGATGTCCTAAATGACTTGTCAAAACTATAGTTTGCTAATATAAAATCTGTGGATTGGTTAAAAAATGTGTTTTAATGACTTCAACCTAAGTGTATGTAAACTTCTGACTTCAACTCTATCTGACTGTCCATCCATCCATCCATCCATCCATCCATCCATCCATCCATCCATCCATCCATCCATTCATCTGTCCTTTCTTTCTTTCTGTTTGTTTTCTACACTCTTGTTTTTCTCACCTCCTGTTCCATTGGATGTGATGTTGTTACTCAGGATATTTTTTTCCAGTTTGGAAGTGCTGTCATTGCCACTGTTAACAGAGTGCTGAGGGTCTGTTAGTTCCTGCATTACCAAGCCCCTGCGACAAACACATATTTCTGTGTTAAAGTCAATGTCTTATATTCAAACAAATCATCGTTCAAATACTGACACTCACAGTTGGAGAACCAGCTCTATATGCTGATTAAGAGAAACATTTTATTGCTCTTTATTTCTTTATTTAATCTGAGTATCAACTTTGTCAACAACTTTCAGATGTTTCCACTAAAATTCCTTAGGAGAAATAAAACAGAAGTAAAGGATTGTATCAGACAGTACCCTACAACTGCACTGTTTTACATTTAAATATGGCTAAGTTATGTTGTAATGTATTTCATAATACACAGATCATCTCACCATCATAATTTAGAACATAGAGAGAAAAAAGAAGAAAAAATACACACATAAAACCTGTTTCTATTATGACGTAATGTCAATCTGTCATATAAAGTCAAATACACAGCTGCTCCTTTATCTCCGTTTATAGCATAAACATCTGTGTGAACATTGTATCAAAAAGTAGAGAGCTTAGAGACACTCTGGCAAGAAACACAGCCATGTTTTGTCCAGGTAATGTGAAGCTGTCTGCTTTACACCCACTCACACACAATGACTTTAACATCCCTCGCTCTCCATCTGTCTTTATGTGCATAAAATCACTTACTCCCACAGTTCCCTGTCATAGCCACTCATAAATAATACACTAAATGCATATCACTGAATATTCATTCTGCTGTGTAATTGTCCGTGTGTGTGTGTGTGTGTGTGTGTGTGAGTGTACGTCCACCTTACCTGTTGTCTACTGAGTCTGGAGCATGGGAATCAGTGGTAGATATCTTAATCTGTGAAAAGACCAGAGAAAAGAGTTGATATATTGGTTTCTGTGCCAAACATTTGTACTGACTGCAAGTATGTGAAGTTTTTAAGGGTTTCACAAAATCCACTGACTTAAAAGATAGAATACCAAAAAGATTATGAATTATGAAAAAATAACTATTTAAAAATAACAAAAATCATTATGTAACAAAATCAGAATCACTTTTATTTGCCAGTACTTGTACTTGTTTTGTATTTTCATTGGTCCCAAATATGTGTAGAAAAAATTATACTGTATACAAACTGCATTGACTTTTGGCAGGCAATTTATAAGGTCTTAGTTAATTAAAAGAAACAATGTTACACGGTTTGGTTATAACAACAATATTCTATAACCGAAGTGACTATCTTACCCACTTCAGTAGTCACAACTGTTTTTGGAGTGAGTTTGATGCTGATGGAACCATTGTTCCATATCGAATAGTTCACTCGACATTGCTGTAAGCACTATGGGGAAGTGTCCATACATGACCTTGTTGGAACTCTTATACAATCATGCTAATCCTCTGATTGGCAATGGTATCTGAGCTCCGTCCCTTTAGGTGTACATTAGGCCTATATAAGAGGGTTCTCAGTCACCATTTCTTCAGAATTTTCTTCATTCAAAACTGTGAACTTCATCTTGGAACCCCTCCTGCTTCGCCATCAATATACACATACAGTGGATGGAACTCCTCAGTGAGACGCAGACAGGACGACTTGTTGCCTGTGCTCAGCGCCTCAGGATTTCCGCTCCCATGTGTGTTCCAGTGAAGACTTATCCACATCGCCGTCAAAGATGCTCTCGGTGAACAGGTTCTTCGCTTCATATACTCATTGTTTATCAACTCAGTGCTTCAGCGGATATTTCTACCTGCTTCCCCAATTGTTGCATATACAATACTGACTTAAAGAGCCACTTGCATGAAATGCGACTTTCTAAAGATGTTGTTCCACAAGTGTGTTCTATGCAAATGGCACTTACTGCTGCCTTATGAGCACGAGAGCTGTGTTCGCTGTCTGGGCCGCGCCCAAGCATGAGCAGCTCTCATGCAGACAGACTGCCCTGACTGTAAGGGCATGAATCTTCGAACATTGTGCTCCAGTATCGACCTCGTTATGAGGGTAGGTCCAGCCTCTCATGCCCTCCCACCTGCCTCTTCTGTGTTAAGTCCCGAGGGACCACATGAGGAGGCACGTAGGTCAGTGAGGTTGAGCTGGAAGTCTTAGACGAGGATCTCGTGCTGGCACAAGCCCTACGAGCCTCCCAAACTTCCAATCAAATGTCCTTGCTTGTGCACTATGCATGTGATGAGCTCCAGCCCTCTATTGGACTGCACAGCCTCATTATGTTTGGAGGCTCTGATGATGAGGATGATGCTGTGTCACAAAAAATTTTGGGCGAGTGATTCATGGAGGATGTTGCCACCTCTTTCCCCAGCGAGGGTGAAGAGCGTGCACACGCCATGGACAAGGAGCTTCTTTGCATCCTCCCAAGGGTGGTTGAAGAGCTCATCTTGAGTGGTCCCCTTCAGAAGAACCAGAAACATCTTGCCTGGATGAATGTTTTTTTGCGACCTGGCCGTCATCAACAGACCGCCATAATACTGATGGAAATCCCACCCCACCCTTATACAGGGCGGGCCAAGCTGGTTCAGCACTCCATAACATGTCGTTGCTCCAGGTTTTTCAAGCTAAGCTTCTTTAACAAATGAATGAGCAAGGCTCCGATACAGAGCTGTTCAAAGAGCTCCACACTGCTGCAGATTTGCTGCTGCGAGCCACGAAAGCTACTGCTCAGGCCATCAGCAAAACCATGAGCAACCTGGGGATTTTGGATTGGCATAATTGGCTAACTCTCACGGAGATGCTTGACGGCAGAGAAGCCGTCCTCCTTGACACTCTGGTGTCGCCCGACAGTCTCTTTGGCTATGCCAAAGAAAGCTTTTCAGAGTGCTTCATCATGGCACAAAAGCAATCTCAAGCATTAAAACACTTTCTACTGGGGCCTTGGTAGCTCAGCGAGTATTGACACTGACTACCACTCCTGGAGTTGCAAGTTTGAATCCAGGGCAGGAGTTACTCCAGCCAGGTCTTCTAAGCAAACAAATTGGCCCCGTTGCTAGGTGCACAGTGTTTCTCCCCTCTTCCCCAATATTGTTCATCAAGAACGAGACATTTTTCAAAATGTTTCTTCTGTGTGTATTACTCAAACAGAGATTGTTCTCACAAAAGAGAAAAAAGTGCCCATTGTACAAACACGGGACATTCACACATTCTTAGAAAAAGGGCCATTTTCCCTTCACGTATCATGCATGTTATACTCAATCCTATGGTGAGCGGCGCTTTATCGCTTATAGCAAGTGAATCAATAAACCCACTGTCCAGCTGCATGGAAGGGTGGTGAGCCCTCACAGGCATGTCAGACTGGGTGTTAAAACTTTCACAGGATTCAGTTTTTATGCCCGCCACCCCGCTTCACCGAGGTTTTGCAATCTGTGGTCCGACTAAAGGATGCACTGGTGTTGCATGCAGAGATTCACTGTCTCCTCACAAAAAAACGATAGAGACTGTCCCAGACTGCAACACACAGTGGGGTTTACAGAAGCTCTCTCGTTCCGAAGAAAGACGGCAGACTTCGCCCATTCTAGATCTGAGATGCTTGAAAGCACACTTTCCCCCAGCCAGCAAATCTCCTTTTTAGGGGTCCGCCTTGACTCCTTGAGCATGCGTGCACACCTCACGAAAGAGTGCATACAGACCATTCTTCTGTGTCTGTTCAGTGTCAGTTAAAACTGGGGAATACATTGCCATTGAATTCATCTCAAAGATTTCTGGGTTTTATAGCGGTAGCATCTGCTATCATACCATTAGGTCTGTTATACATTAGACCTGTTAGACCTCTCCAGTACTGGCTCAAGCGGCATGTTCCATACCGCGCCTGGTGCCTTGGGTGCATGCGCATTACAATGGATGCCTGACTTCTGGCACTTGGACTGGACATGGCACATCAATCACCTATAACTACCGGCTGTCTTTCTAGCTTTGTGTGGATGAGCTTTGTTTTCATTTCAACATTGTGAATCAACACATGCTGATTCGTTCAGATAACACAGCAGTATTGGCATACAGAAATCATCAAGGTGGACTCCGATAGCCATGTGATGAGGATTTGGGAAATATTCTGCAAAGAAGAAGTCAACCTATTCACCTTAGAGAATACCCAATGTCCCCTTTGGTACTCCTGACCATCCTTTTTGAACGATGATTTGTTTGAATATAAGACATTGTCTTTAACACAGAAATATGTGTTTGTCGCAGGGGCTTGGTAATGCAGGAACTAACAGACCCTCAGAACTCTGTTAACAGTGGCAATGACAGCACTTCCAAACTGGAAAAAAATATCCTGAGTAACAACATCACATCCAATGGAACAGGAGGTGAGAAAAACAAGAGTGTAGAAAACAAACAGAAAGAAAGAAAGGATAGATGAATGGATGGATGGATGGATGGATGGAGGATGGCTTGTCAATTAAACAACATTAAAACTATAAAAGGCTATGTGCCAAAAGTTTATCAACACTCTTCAAGGGCTCAGGTGGTTTGTTTGCAAGCCTTCTTTTTTCCACCATTTAATTCAGATGAAGAGCAATCCATGCATATGTTACATTGCATGCATGTGTTGAGCACACAGCTTAGTCTGTCGGATCATCTCTTTATTTGTTATGGAGAATGCACAAAAATTATGTCCGTCTCCAAACAAAGGCTCTCTCACTGGATCATTGACGACCTCGCTTATGAATCACAGGGCGCGAATTGCCTTATTGGCTTCAAAGCGCATTCAACTAGAGGCATGGCCTCTTCATGGGTGTGCACAAATGGTGTGTCCTTACAGGACATATCTTTGGCAGCAGGACGGTCCTCGCAAAACACGTTCACATGATTTTAGAACCTGGACGTGATGCTCATCTCCTCACAAGTCCTTTATGTATAGAGTGCTTCTTATATTCAAGCTCAACTGCCTGATGCCCAAACAAACATGTGCCCTTTTTAAATACGGGCTTCCCCGTCATTTTACACAACCACCTGCATACAGACAGTAGTAAACCATAAAGTCACAAGTACTTTCATTGTAATAAAACATCCTTCCCGACAAGGCTTGTGAAGGGTTTAATTCATACTATATGACTAAATAGTTCATATATCCATTCTAAATGTTCCCCTTCTGGCTCACCATGAGGGTTATTCACTTGCGGTGGACTGCAGCGTCATGCTCTTTCGATAAGTACTCCCATAAGAAATAAACATACTTTTCCAACTATGTTGTGAGAGGGTTAATAAACTGTATGGAGTACTAAATTCCAGTATAAATTCCAGACTGCGTTCATTTCCATCTGGGATCCACCATGTGGGACTATTCACTTTAATATGACTTTAAGTCATTAGCCTGTGGCCTGTGGGCTTTCTGTCTGTATACTAGAGGGCTCGGAGCTCGAGACTCGTCTCAAGTCCTGATTACCCCCCGGACTTTACTTATTTAGATAATGAATCTAGAGAATAGGTGGAAGTGGGATGTCAGGGGAGTTGTCACAGGAAGCAGGTAAGCAGTGGCTTATGTACTCCTGCTTGTGTTGAAGCAGTAAATGTATTTGGCTTGCTGTCCTCGACTTGAGTCCTGATTATCCCCAAAAAGACATTAAGATGAAAGATCGGAACCACGACTATAGCAGGAAGTATATAGCACCACATTCTATTTGGTAAATTGGCTT